>NC_069087.1:18770959-19049381 GCF_947172395.1 Bicyclus anynana | reverse complement strand
ACTCTGGTCCTGCGAGGCCCCAGGGTTAGGCGGATGTCGTCTTCCCACCTTCTTGTTGGACGTCCACATTGTCTGGTACCATCTCTTGAATACCTTGAATTACTTGTAACGTTGTGACCCAATCAAATCAACCAGTCCAATGCCATTTCAAGTGGTTCATTCTTTTGAGAACATCAGTAAGCTGTGTAATTCTGTCAGTTAGTATTACACCCAACATACTTCTTTCCATTGCCCTCTGACACTTACCTAGTTTTTCTGTGATTTTGTGCAAGGGAATTTTCTGTATGTGATACATGGGAGGATAGACGAATTGTAGGTTCTCCTCATAATGGTCATACTTATTTCTTAGCTTTTCATCATTTCCTTTAGTGACCAGTATTTTCTCCACCCACTAGTGATCCTCTTGTTTAGTTCCTTTGACATCTGGTCTATAGGGGCAATTATCTGACCCAAATACACATACTCTTGTACATACTCAAGCTTATTTCCATCCAGTACTATATCAACCTCTTTGAGTTAGTCATTAGTTTTGTTTTTGCAGTATTCATTAAAAGACCTACTTCTTTACTTTACTGCACCATTATTTGTATTTTACATGGGTCCACTTCCAGCAAGATGAAATCATCTTCAACTCTCAAATGATTTAGGCGGCGGCCATGTATATGAAGACCATATTCAGCCCAGTCAAGGCTTTTGAAGATATTCTCCAGCACTGCAGTAAACAAATTTGGTGACAGTGGGTCTTCTTGTCTGACACCTGTGTCTCTAGAAAATGGATTTCCTATCGTCTCCATTTTTATACTCCCTTTTCTTTGGTTGCGAATGTTTTTATGTAGCAAATTTTTTGATGTAGCTGATGTCCACTGTTTTAGTGTTGATCAAATGTAGTCATGATTCAAGCTGGCAAATGCGTTAGAGTAGTCTACCGCTTTAGAGGTAAGCTTTTGGTACTCTTTGATCTTTTCTAAAATTTGCTTGATTGTGTGAATGTGGTAGTTTTTTCTAAATCCAGCCTGCACTTAAAGCTGATTATATACTTCTAATAATACAATATAAAATCTTTTTGTTTAAGAAGGACTACTATAGATTAAAGAAATTAGATTTATCAAGCAAAAACAAGTTTAGTCCAGATATTGTTAATATTATTATGTTATGTTAAATATTATGAATTATGTTCATTTTATTCCTTTATCCTAGGGTTTTGCTTCCAGCAAATGTAAATTTAGAAATAATATAAATACACACAAATAAGGTGGCTATCTATTAGTAAAAAAAATTCTAAAATCGGTTCAGTAGATCCAGATATTACCCCCGACAACACACAACCTACACAAACTTTACCTTTTTATTATATTAGTCTATTGGGTATAGATGTGGTAATCAATGTAAGAATGTATTCATTCAATCACCATTCACAACAACATACCAATGCTTTACATCACAATTGGAACAGTGACAAATATCAGACACCATTGCTGATTAGCACTTTGGAAAGTACATTTGTTACAGCCTAAATGTTACTAGGCGTAGGCACGCTAGATGCCTTTGAAAGTTATTAATTCAGCCCTATTGCAACATCCCTTCTTGTCTACAAAGTGTAAGATACCTCCTGATGCAAATTTCAAGTTTGTATGTGAAGTAATTTTCAATATTTTGTGATGAGTGAATTTTCAAAATAGTTAGTGATTCTTCATGTAACCAACAATAATTTTCCTCTGTTGTTGTTGTGTTGTTGTACATATTAATTGATTAGAGCATCAGCCCATTAAGTTATTTGGATCAAATCGGGTCGTAGTTTAATGTTTTAATGGAAAGGAATAGTCTCTGTTATATATAACAAATAATACTTTGTCAATATTATGCATCGTTGTAGTTACCGGAAAAGTAGGTCCCGCATACGGCCTGGGCGGCATCGGGGAGCCCTGGGGCTGCGCCGGGCCGGGATATCGCTGCTGCGGCGGGGCCGCGCCGGGCGCGCTCGCCGGGAACCGTTGCGCCATGCTAGCCGGGGCGCTGGAGCCCTGCGCACTCAGATGTGGCGCCTTAGACAAACTAGGTGATTCACGACTCGAACAACAGCGACTTCATTAACTACCGTATAAATTTGGGATAGGACAGTTTAATTTTCAACCCAGGTTGTCTAAATTTTACTTTCACTGACTATTTACGCTAAAACCACTCAAAATAGTTTTGTTTTCGAGTTTCTTTTGACCATTGATAAGAGTATAATTTTTAATTTTGTATCTTTACTCTGTGATTTTGACTATACTCTCCTTTATCTATGCATAACGAGCACCACAGAGCACAGACGTCAATAAACTATTAGAGTCACAGAACAGATTAAAGTAATAATCCGCGCCATGAAAGTAGTCCCGCGGCTAAATCTAAAAAAATATCAGATTATATATTACCAAGATCAATGGGATTTCGTATAAAACACATTAGATGATTGCAAAAAAGAAAATAAGATAACAAACGAAATGAACTCATGGAATACACTTTGTATGTATGTGGAGTACGCTCTATTTGCCTATTACTGAATAATCTGTGACTACATACCTAGATATAATAATGTTTGCATTGAATATTATGCTTTGAAACTACTGAACCAATTTTAAAAATTCCTTGACTGTTGGGAAGCTATCTCCGGTTGTTATAGGCTATATTAATTTTAATTTCCGTATTCCCACAGTCGATTTTGATCATTGTTACGTGGTCAAAGTCAAAGTCAATGTCAAAATTCATTTATTTCAAATAGGCTTAGTTACAAGTTCTTTCGAAACGTCATGTAATAATATTAAACTTAAGATAATGGTGATAATAATCATTCAAATACTTAAAATTAAAGTTACGAGGGTTCCAAAAGCGCCGTGGTCCCAGAAGGTCTTCACTTGGATTAAATACCAAACGTAGTGATTCTATTTTAAGTATTATTTGTTAACATCTAATGTCACCACGGTGAAACTGCACGTGAAACACCAATACCTACCATCTTTGACCATTATAAACCCTACCATATACCTGCTTACGTTGTTGCTATTGCTAAAAATGTACCCTAAATATCATTTAGATTTATTTATGAGAACTAGAAATACTTTATTGCACACAAACCAAATGATATCAGCAAAAAACAGTAACAGAAACAGCAGGCAGGTCATCAGGTACAGAACCACAGATACAAACGTTAACTTAAGGTTAGCTTGTCTATGCCGTACAGACTACTTTAGTACTTTAGTCAAGTACGAACAATTTTTGGGCGGTAAATTCAAAAATTGTCCGAACTAGAGCATCGTCGGTTCTGTGAACAGAACTATACAATCAAAAGTTGCAACGGGAGACGTCTAGATGTCGCTAGCTGTAACAAAATTCAAATTTACGGCGCTATATGAGTTAAGTCTGTTGCGTCAAGGATTTTATACACGAACAGGTTAAAGTAATGGAAAAATGTGTGAATAGAAATTGAACTTTATTAATAATTGCATTAAAACCTATTTTCCTTTGGACTTTAAAGAGAGGCAAATCCGACCTGACAAGCAAGCTCGAGGGGAGGAGTGTCTGTGTCTCGTTCTTCCATATTGTCAGGCTAAATAGCGGCTGAAGAGTTGTTAGCCTTAGGTACATACAATATGGCCCGTTTTGAGTCATTAAGTAACAAATGCCAATGTTCAAATCAGGTACCTTCGGTTACTCAGGACTGTAGTGTTTTGTCTAATTCTGGATATATTGACTTGAGCCATAATGAGCAATGTAATAATAATGTTGTTCCAATTCCTTCAATCTCAGATAATAATTTTAGTTCACAAAGTTTTAATTTGCCAAAAAAGGCTCAAAAAAAGACTCTAATAATTTCTGATAAGTTAGGTAAGGATTTTGGTTCCATTATGAGCCAATACCTAAACCATTCAGTGACTAACAAATGTTTTCCAGGGGCTAGTTTTAATTATTTAATAAATAGCATAAGTACAGAAAATGTAGTTGGTTACTCAAATGTAATTTTGATGTTAGGGAACAGTTTGAAAATTAAAAGGCATCAAATCATAAAATGTGTTGAAAAGCTTTTGGTATTACATAGTAGAACCAAATGTGAATTTACATTATGTGGATTTCCATACTTTAAGTCAAGTGCTAAAGAAAATAAGCATATCCATAATTTGAATCTATTGTTATTCAACTTGACATACCATCACAGCGATGCAATTTTTTATTTTGACATGAATAAGTTTACCTCATCTTATTCGTTGACTAAAGATAATTTATATCTGCCAAAAAAATGTAAGCAGCATGTTGCGTCCCTGTTGGCTTACAACTTAAATAAGTCAGTTACAAATGTTGTAACGCAGTCTATTGACACTAATTCGACTTGTAAAAATAGTTCTTCTGTTTCTATTGACCAGAGTACGAGTGATAGTACTGTCTCAAATGTTAATTTTTATATAAACGATCCAGTTACAAGTAGTGTAACTCAGTCTATTGACATCTCTACAAACTGTAGTAATAGTAAAAATATTTCTATATATGACTGCAGTACCAATCCTAGTACTGTTACAATTAAAAATTCTTTAAACTAGAAAATATGACAACGGAGGTGCACTGTAACTTTAACATTGTACACCAAAATATACAGAGCATCAACGGCAAGGAATTAGAAGTTGAACTATTTGTAGAGAAATTCAATATACACATCTTATGTATTACGGAACACTGGCTCACAAAGTCACAACTATCAGTACTTGATATTAAAAATTTTTCATTGTCAAGTGTATTCTCCAGAAGGGCTGGACATGGTGGCTCTTTAATACTTTTACTTAATAACCTAAAATACAAGGATAGAAAAGACATAGTTAGTCTTTCTGTGGAATGCATTGTTGAACTATCTTGTGTGGAGTTGGAACGAATTGTTATAGTATGCGTGTACCGACCCCCTCCTGCTGACTTTGATCAATTTGAAGAGGTAATGGAGGATGTAATGAGACGTTTGTGCACATCTTCCAAACAAATACTGATTTGTGGCGATTTTAATGTTGATATTCTAACAGAAAACTCAAAGTCTGTTAGATTTCTTAACTTATTCAAATGTTTTGATTTGACTCATGCTTTTAATGAACCTACTAGGATAACGGCTACTTCAGGGACATGTCTGGATAATATATTTTACAATTGTGTGATTGAAAAAAAGATGATAATAAATAAATTAGGCTCTGATCACAGTGGTCAAATAATAACTATTTTAAACAATAAATCCAATAGCAACCAATGGTTCAAGTATAGGCCGATAACTGAAGGTAAATTAGAGCGATTTAAAAGCATAATTTCTTCAAAAATTCCAAGTCTTTCATTTGAAAATAGTCACCCAGACAGGCTATTTGGTACGCTGTTCAAGACAATAGACAAAGAGTTTTGTAAAATTTTTAACTTTAAACGTATTAATGTTACTCAAAAATTAAAGTTTAGCGAATGGGCTACTGTAGGCATTTACAAAAGTAGAGACAGATTGTACGAGTTGTACGAGGAGAAACAGTATAATCAAACGCGAACATATTTAGAACATGTAAAAAACTATTCAAAAATTTTCAAACGTGTTTGTATTCTTGCAAAATCATTACACATCAAAGATAGAATAATAAAATCTGAAAACAAGGTACAAACAACCTGGAACATAATTAATAAAGAATCAGGCAAAATTAGACCACGTGATATGAGTTTTGAATTAATTGTCAATGATAAAAAGATAAACACCGATAACGAGGTTGTTAATGCCTTTGAAGACTTTTTCCAGAATGTTCCTATCTTGTTAACAGATTCACTGGACTCTTCTGCTACGGAAGCCCAGAGGATATTAAGAGGCCATGTTAAAGAGTGCAACGTTCTTTTTGAATTTCATCATATAACTGTATCAGACATTAAAAAAACTTTTAAACTGTTAAAATTAAAAAGAACTGGAGACATGTGGGGCATGTCAGTGAAAGTAATATCTAACATCATTGATGTCATTGCTCCCCACTTAGCTATTATTTTTAATGAATGCGTGGATTTGGGTATCTTTCCGAACCTAATGAAACATGGCAAACTGTTACCACTTTTTAAATCAGGTGACAAAACTGATGTTAATAATTATAGACCAATTACAATACTGCCAACACTTAGTAAGGTTTTTGAAAAAATCATTTTAAATCAACTTTTAAGTCATTTTAATTTAAATAATTTATTTCACCCTGAACAGTATGGTTTTACTAAAGGTCGCAGTACAACTGATGCAGGTGCTAAACTTTTAAAACATATATATGATGCATGGGAAAATGCTAAGAATGCTATTGGTGTATTTTGTGATTTGTCCAAAGCATTCGATTGTGTTGACCATAACATTCTTTTACTTAAGTTAAGCCACTATGGCATAAAAAGTGTTGCACTCGATCTCATCGCCTCTTATCTTAGTGATAGAACACAAAAGGTATGCATAAATGATTCAAAGTCTCGCGGTTTTTCTAACACAATGGGCGTCCCACAGGGTTCAATTCTGGGTCCTTTTCTATTCCTAGTGTACATAAACGATTTACCACACCATGTTAGCGGCATCTGTGAGATAGTACTGTTTGCTGACGACACATCCCTAATTTTTAAGAGTGACAGAAGTAAAGATAATTCCGACGATGTAAACCGTGCCATATCGCATGTGTCGCATTGGTTCACTGTTAACAACTTACTTTTAAATGCAAAGAAAACTAAATGTATTGAGTTTTCATTACCAAATGTTATAAAATTAGATAAGTCTATAATGATCAATGGTGAAACACTAGAAATAGAGAATTCCACAGTTTTCCTGGGAGTGACCTTGGATTCTAAACTTCAGTGGGGTGCTCATATAGAAAAACTGTCAGGTAAACTCAGCTCAGCTGCTTTTGCAGTGAGAAAAATAAGACAGTTTACTGATGTTGATACAGCTAGACTTGTTTATTTTGCGTACTTTCACAGCGTAATGTCTTACGGTATTTTGTTGTGGGGCAAGGCTGCTGATATACATTCTATATTTGTACTTCAAAAAAGAGCAATTCGAGCAATATATCAACTAAAATCACGCGAGTCCCTTCGTCAAAAGTTTAAAGAAATAGGCATTTTAACAGTAGCCTGTCAGTATATATATAACAGTATAGTTTATGTGAGACAAAATATTAATTTGTACAAACGAAAAGGAGATCTAAACCCACGTCTTACTAGACACGGGCATAAGTTAGTTATTTCTGCATATCGTCTCCAAAGAGTTAAAAAATCTTTTGTGGGTTTGGGTGTACTCTTCTATAACAAGATCCCCAAGACTGTGATGGACTTGCCAATGCACAACTTTAAGCAATGTGTTAAAAAACATTTACTTAGTCAAGGTTACTACACTATTGATGAGTTCCTTAACGACAAAGGTGCATGGAGGCCATTGGATCAGCTTCCACCTTCACACAGGAAATAAAACTATAAGAAATTGTAATTTAATTGTTATCAAATGTAAATTGTAATACTGTATGACTTTTTCAAAAGAGCAACTGTTGAGTTTCTTGCCGGTATCTTCTCAGCAGAACCTGCCTTCCGAACCGGTGGTAGAATCTTTACAAATAGTCAACTGACGTGTCAAAAGTGCTTGTAAACTGAGCCTACTTGAAATAAATGAATTTTGAATTTTGAATTTAAAAAAATGTTTTGTCAGGTTAAAAACTTTTCGTAAGAAATCATCTTAATACATATGTTTTATTGCTTATTTATAATTTATTTAAGTTAACATTGTAATGTTTTCAAATAGTTTGCTAGATATACTCACAAACAGCGTCGTCTCACTTAGATTTAAACAAATTAATGAGTAGGACACACGACAAAAAAAGCATTACTTATTAAGAGTTGATTACGCAACAAAGGTATTTATTGTAGATGTAAAACTTTAATCTTAATTTGGTATTATTTTTTTCGAACTGAACATTTTGGTGTATTGAACCATATAAAATAAGCCTAACAGAAGGTAGCTACTGTATACCGGTGAGTTCCCTTAACTGTCCTTAACTTAATCACCGTACTCCTAATGACAGTCACTATCCATCTAGATGGAATGTTCTCATCGATACAAATAAATCTAGCTCAATCACAAGGTAGCTACTGTAAACCACTCAGAAGTTCCATTAGCTGTCCCTTGTCTTCATCATCAGACTTCTAATGACAGTCACAACCCATCTAGGTGGAAAGTTCTTGTGGACACAAATTAATCAAGTCAAACACAAGGTAACTGTTGTAAACCGTTAAAGAGTTCCAGACCTTCATTAAGCTGTAGTGCTGTAAATAGCTTAATGGAAAAAATATAAAACGCTTTGGTTGTCCCAGTATTTTATAAGCTTTTTAAAATAAATGAGAGACAATACTATGAATACGCTTAGGTTCATTTTTATTTTAATCAATTAAATAGTTTTTTCAAAAGAGTTATTAAAATTGATTCCAAAATCATGACAATCCATGGTTTAAGGTCATCATCAAAGACCAGATGATGGCATTTGGATTATTTTGATGATGATGTGATTGTTGATGTGAGACATCGCCAATTTATAGGTACCTGAGTGACTGTGAGGTTCTACTCAGTATTCATAATCATCAGCATATGTCAATGACCCGCTACTCTATACGGGTCCAGGCGTTCTTCCTCATAGGAGGGGGATATGGATTAGATGCACGCCGCTGCTCCGTAGGAGTTTGAGGGCTTAGGGTGACAATGTTTGGCTCTGTAACAATAATCATTATCCGATATTAATGATATCACCGGAATTGACTGCCTAACGTGCTCTCCGGGGCACGGGGGAATAATACCTTCCCATTTTATTCCCTGAGAATTATTACTCAAAATTTCTTAGAGGAAAGAAAAGCTCAGTACTTCATACCCGACCCAGGTCTCCATGACCCGGACCCATGCTGTAATGTACCTACTAGCATACACAAGTAAATATTTTTATTAATTAATCGTTGTCATTAATATCTTGTCCTAAACAATTATAATAATACTAGCGGACGCCCGCGACTTCGTCCGCGTGGTATTCAGTTTTTCAAAATCGCACGGGAACCATGGATTTTTCCAGGATGAAAAGTAGCCTATGTGTTAATCCAGAGTGAAATCGATTTCCATTTAAAATTTCAGCCAAATCGCTTCTGTAGCCGCAGCGTAAAGGAGGAACAAACATACGATGTGTAAGAGGTAAAGTTTGTAGGGGGTAGTCTGGATCTACAGAACCACCGTGATAGCCCAGTGGATATGATCTCTGCCTCAGTTTTCGGAGGGTGTGGGTTCGAATCCGGTCCGGGACATGCACTTCCAACTTTTCAGTTGTGTGCATTTGAGGAAATTAAATATCACGTGTATCAAACGGTGATGGAAAACATCGTGAGGAGACCTAGCCTGAGCCAAGCAGGATGGTATAGTAGGAGGCCGGTGTCTTTCTCTAATAGAGTGACAATATCTATAAAGCTGAATCTATACTAATATTATAAATCTGAAGAGTTTGTTTGTTTGTTTGATTGAACGTGCTAATCTCAGGAACTACTAGTAATATTATAAAGCTGAAGAGTTTGTTTGATTGATTGAACGCGCTAATCTCAGGAACTACTGGAAAAATACTTTCAGTGATAGATAGCCCATTTATCGAGGAAGGCTATAGATAGCTATAGACTATATTATATTTTCAAAAAAAATAGGGATACTTCCTTAAACTACAAAAATGTACATAACCCAAGGTGTACAAAAGTTTTGTTTACATATTCCTGTAAGAACACGAACTAAAAACAGCCTATGACACTCGCAAATAACGTAGCTTTCTATCGGTGAAAGAATTTTTAAAATCGGCTCTGTTGATCCAGAGATTCATTCATCATCATCATTATCAACCCATATTCGGCTCACTGCTGAGCTCGAGTCTCCCCTCAGAATGAGAGGGGTTAGGTCAATAGTCCACCACGCTGACCCAATGCGGATTGGTAGACTTCACACACGCATAGAATTAAGAAAATTCTATGGTAGGTATGCAGGTTTCCTCACCGTTTGAGACACGTGATATTTAATTTCTAAAAATGCACACAACTTGAAAAGTTGGAGGTGCATGCCCCGGACCGGATTCGGACCCATACCCTCCGGAATCGGAGGCAGAGGTCATTTCCACTGGGCTATCACGGCTCATACTTATTAAAAGAGTATGATGATGTATAAATAAGGACCTGGTTAAAAATTGACTTAATATAAGTATGTTCCTTGAAGAAAAATGCATTTTTAATCACTCTTCTAGGGCAAAATGTTCGCCGATGTACCAAAGCGGCGAAGTAACAATTGAATCTGTATTATTTTGTTACCAACAAGTTCAACAAGCAAGAAAACCAACAAACAATGTCTTATGTCTTCAAACAATATCTTAAAATTCAGGCTGTATATGGCCAACGATCTCTGCTTGTCCCCTTTGTAGATAAAATAAAGATGAATAATTTAATAAAGTCGTAAAACGTTGTTGCAAACTTTTTTTGATAAAGTAATGATTTCCTTATTAAGGTATCAAGATTTTTTGGATTTAAGTAAATTGCCGGATGGTTAGGGTAGCCCTGGGCCGGGGATGGGCATTCCGTTTTAAAGTAAGCCTTTTTTATGTTACCTCTTTGCTCGTGCTTTGGTCGCCATGTTGCGGAGTAGAAGATCGTTCCATTTTTAAATTAAACGACAAATATGATTTTACATCATCGATCTCCTATTAAAAAGGGGATGCACCGTCAGCGACCAAAAAACGTCCTCACTCAATGACTGCTAAACACTCGAAGAAGGTTGTCAAAATATTGCTCAAACCAGGCATGTTTGAGAAAAACAATTTATTTTACCTAGAATCTATAGCGTCTCACCTCACAGTTTTTTTTATTACTTTCATCTATCTAAGGTAACACTTGGGTTATTAAGACAAATGTAACGATATCTTAATTACGTAAATCCGTTCAGCGGTTTGGAAGATGTGAGGTAGTAAGAATATTACATACAAATATACACGAGATACGCGCGAAAAACATAACTCTTCATGCAGTCGGGTAATAATGCTCAAATTTCAAAGCATGTATAAGCATTAGAAAAAGAAATACCTAACTTAATAGAAAATGTTAAGGTTGCCTATGCCACCTATGCTTTCACTGTGCGGTTGCCAGATATACCTACACAGTTAGGGTCATTTCGCCTGTTCGCGTCCACTTAGTGCAGTTGGCAAGTTTGAAGGAGAAAAAAGTTTATTTAATGTATTCATTATAATAGTCTATTTTAAGGTAACGTTTAGTTTTTTTCGAAACATCTTGTAGTTTTTTGTTTAAAAATACAAACATCAGAAATGGGCCATTTACCCACTTTGCGTCCATAAAATCCAATTTACGTCCACCCGCTGGACCACTTGGCGTCCACCAGCTTAGACAAGGAATAAAGGGATGATATTTTTATGATAATGTAAAAAGAAATTGGATTTTAATAATTTATTGATTATAGAATTATAGTTATTTAAAAATCAACATATTAACATTAATAAATCACCTAAAACATTTCCTGTCTTTGCACAAAGAGCAAAACCACTTTCGCCCCCATTGAAAATTCTTTTTAGATCACTAAAAATACCATAAAACATAACATAAAACACGATCTATTAGACTCTTCTTGACTTGGCCACTAGCTTTATAAATGCCCCCAGAATTTTTAAGCGAGATTTCTTTATTTCTGGGCAAAATTTTTGTAATCCATTTTGAACCTGGACTATAAGCTTTATCTATTTTAAAGTCCCCTTCTTGTATTTTTTTCTGAATAGTATCTAATAATTCACTGGGAAACCACAATGGGAAACATTTAGAAGCCATTCAACTACTTTTTTTCACCATCTGCTTGTAGCGCAGGTTCTGGGCCCTGGTTTTTTTTCTCTGATTTAGCCCACTGATTTAGTCAAATATTGTGGTCTTGCGAATAGAAGAGAGAAGAACAGGAGTCATTTGCATATTTGTTCTTCTCACGAATTTTATTCAATACTTTCCTAAGATATCCTTCTGTGACTGTTCTTTTTTCCTTCTACTTTCTCTTCTCCGAAGAACTCATGTTTAACGAAATAAAATTGAAATTAAAGAAATTACATTTCGTTCAAAGTATAAAACGTATTTAAGTTGTAAAAATAATCAAAAATGTATCTACAATAGATGAATAGATGGAAATGGAAAATGGACGCGATTTGCTTTTGTTATTATTCCCTCTGGAATAGTTTGCGTCCATTGCGGACGCAAAGTGCAAGTTTTATGAATTTGGTGTAGTTATTCGCTTCCACCTTATTTAAACAGTTAACTGTAAAAAATGTAACCAAATTCATAATTAATATAAAACCTTTTATCATAATTAACGGCTAGAAATAGCTAATGTATCCAAAATACACATAAAACAGTAAAAGACTTTCCTTCAAACGCACCGCTGCTCACTATTTTTGTCTCACAATCCCGCTCTCTTGTTGAACAGCCATCACTAAATGTTTTTTTACACAGGATTGGTTGGGTGCACGGAACTATGGTCTATCTGTGCGTGTCTCTTATTTATTGAGGTATTGGTGGTAATGACTTTTCGACTTATTGGTGTGTTAGTATACTTAATTTCGAGAGTTTTCAAAGGGAGATCCGTAAAATGGACGCGAATTCGGCGATGGACGCGAACAGGCGAACTTACCCTATGTAGTGTTCATGAAATACCCTCATCAGTTATTTATTCGTCTAATACCTATGTCAGTAATTCAACTGTATTATGTTGTCTTTGATCTAGTTTATGGTTTTGTATGAAAAATGTGAATAATTTAAATAAGCAACCTAGGTATTTGTACCTACTTTTACAATCTTTTTTTTTATCAAGCATGTTTGGGAAAAAATATTTATAATTTTTAATTTATTTATTTTTAATTTATTTTATTCCACTGTCTTGATTTACATTGTATATTTTATTGAAAATCTAGTAAGGTGACTGAACTACCTACCTCTGCTTCAGAAAGAACAGATATTATTATTATCACTCTGTTGGCTTGTCAGTATTTTCCAGTCTAATAAAAATATTTTTGTGCCAATACGGGTAAAAGGTATAGGGTAAAGGACCCGATAGTGGCGCACCCGTAGTAGTAGCCTTTACAGACATTATTTACTTAAAATTAGTGAACACCTTTGAAATGGCTTTGATCGAATCCTTGTCTCCTTATTGTCTAAAAATCAAAAAATAAATAATATATGTATAATTTTTTTTTGACGAGGCGAAAGCTGATTTATGACTCCGAATATTATATATTTAATAAAGTTATTTAATTAATAAAATTGACCTAATGTTTATAAATAAATTCTGTTAATTTATTTTTAATTAGATAACAAATAAATAATATTAATCATTTTGGGATTTAGGGAAAAGTCCTAAAAATGGAGGCAATCCTCCTAAAGATAGAAAATTCATTATAATTAAAAACTTAATGGAAAAATTAATATTAAAATTAAATATTTGATTGATGTAAAATAATAGGTATTTAAAATATAAAGTAAAAACATATTAAACTAATCAAAAAAGTTGTTCATTTTGAATTTTTTTGTTTAAGGAAACGCATTCGAATTTTCTGTAAGTTTTTGTGTCTATTTATTGTAATTTTTGGTGGATTGTTATATTGTGTGTTACTGAGTTTAAAATTTTTAACGTAGATCCTGTGCCCATAAGGGGCTGTTTTCGTGATTTTCTTATCATTAACAAACCAATATTCAACTCACTGTTGAGCAAGAGACTCCTCTCAGAAATAAAGGGTTAGGCTAATAGTTTGCTGGCCCAATGCGGATTAGCAGACTTCACACACGTAGATAATTAGGAAAATTTTTAGGTGTCCAGGTTTCCTCACTATGTTTTTTCCTTTACCGTGTGAGACACTTGACATTTAATTTCTTTAAAAAATAATTATTATAAAGTTTTTATAGATTTTCTTATATGTGGTTGAAAATAACGGAGCGAACAGTTTCTATTTCGCTCATTACTTCGAAATTAACTCTTCTAAGACGAAAAACATTTTGCCAGTAGTCAACCGCATACAAATGTACTCGCGTTTTGGGTGCTGACTATTAGGTCTACAAATCCAGTAGTCAGCCGTCAGTCCTCTTGCAATAAATAGGACCTTAAAGCCTTTTTAATTATAGTTTCATTTACGCAAAAAAAATTGCTTGGTTTAGAGTTCCATCATTTCAAATTGACCAATTCCCACCGTGTCAATACAAAGAAGAGCATAAAGATAAGAGAAGCCAGTCGAGTGTTTAACGTTCTGCGAGGGACGCATCAAAATCGGTAATATACTACTTAAGAGCGCGCAGCACGTCGGTACGATATGGATAAAATTCGAAGCGCAAACGAGACGCCGAATTATGACTTTTTTAAATTTTATGACGTGAGCACCAAAACCATTTTGGTGCTCACGTCATAAAATTTGCGTCGCACGTCAATCGCTCCGTGCTTTTCACTCACGTGAAAGTCATAATTCGGCGTCTCGTTTGTTTTACCTAATTGCAAGTAAATTAAACAACATAACGAAAAACAAAATGGCCATGTTCAAGATATATACCTAATTTTCTATACAAAACAAAAATTTAAGAAAATAAGTTTGCTTTTCCTGAGATTAAAAGCAAAATGTGAGCAAAACATGTATTTTTCAAAAAAATAAACTATCGAGAAAAGTTTTACAAATTGTGTATTTTGTATAGTCATAACGAAGCTAACACTTTGAAATATCATTTACCCAAATATCAGGCTCCTAACTTTTCCAGAATCTGAGATCCAGAACCATTTGTAACCACCAAATTACATATTGCACACTCTTAAGATTCACCCTGTAAAATGCTGCTTTGAAAGACTGGTGTAAAGCTTTAGGAAAATGTGGCTACCCTTTAAAATTTGATGATGTCCTCTATACCACTACTGAAATCGAATGATTTCAAAAATATTGGTTTTGACAATGGCCCTGCGTAGTCCCGTCGAAAATGTACCTACTGTAGAAAATATAGAAATAAACAAAAAAACACTAGGTGAAAGTGCCATATTATAGGTATTTTTTTATTTAATCTATAATTTTGAATTTAATATTTTGTTGATGGCTTTGCAAAATTTAATAAATAACCTTTCAGAAAAAAATAGTGTATAATTTGGTTTAATGATTGGAATCGAATTACCCACTAAAAGGCCAACTACTGGGTGCTTTACCTTACTTAACCATTAGAAGACCTCATTTATGATTGTGACCACAAAAATAATGAGTTTTACGAGGGGTGGACACGTTATTATGATTAGGGCATGGCAGTTGGACAAGAACCGCACACATCTTTCTACTTGCTTTGTAGGCTCTCCACGCGAGTTTAGGTTTTGTGAGCTACGAGTACTTTCATAAAGTTTTAGTGAGTGATGGAACGATCCAATTCGTAGAACCATGCCAACGGTATGTATCGCATGTCGTCACTGGTCGTCAGTCTTGCAAGCGCAGTCTCTGGCCTGCTGCTGCTGCTGCTGCCGGTGCAGCGGCAGTCGCAGGCTCGGCGGTCGGCGGCGCCGGGGGCGGGGGGCGTGGGGCGACAGGCGCCGCCTCCGCGCGCACTCCGCGTGGCGCGCCGCCGTCGTGCGCCTCGTGCGGTCAGTCCGCGCCGCGCCTCGTGTGTGTTCGCACGCGTCGTGTTCGGGAGCGCGCCGCGCCACGCGCTCCACGCAAGAGTTCAACCTGCGATCGCCGAAGAGAGAGAGGAGTGGCGGTTCGCATCTTACCGGGCAGCATTAGAGTCGTGTCATTTTCTAATACTGTCAGGTAAAGATGTCGTCCGCGCTCCACGTTCGTCGCTTCGTCGTCGCGGGACGCCCAGTGACACCACGTCGCCGCCGCGCCGCGCCGAGTTTCCTCGTGCAGGCGAAACGTGTTTCCCGCTCCGTCCGGCACCTGTGAGAGGTCGCGGTCTACGCGTGCGACGGACGCCAGCTCGCCGCTTCGCCGAGGACTCGGTAGCTCTCGATCGCACGTCTCCGTGGAATTAATAGGTAGCAACTCTTTACTGTTCCGCCGAGCCCCGGCCGGCGCCCGCGCCCGGCGGACGTGACAACCGATAACAGGCGCACTCGCGCGACCAGTACCTACAACATGCTAACGTTCGGCTTCGCGTCTCATCGGGCACATCGCTCGGTTGCTACGGGAACGTGTCCGGTGCGCCGCGCGGGAGCACGCGTGTCGCCGGCGGCGCGCCCACGTGCGCCCGTCGGCCGCGCCGACGACAGTAGCCAATGTATTACACACACGGTCGTACTCGTAAATATGTGATTGACATGAGAAAGTTCGTATCGTCTACATTTTTCGTGTGCAGTTCACACTGAATCAGAGGCAGTCGGGTATATGGTTCGAAACCTAACATCACTTGATGAGCCGAGTCACCTAATTTTTTTTAATTGGGCGGAATAGTCGTGAGTCGTGACGTTTTGTCCTGTAGGTATAAGTAGGCCGAGTGGCGAGGGTGGCGAGGGGCGGGCGGCGCGACGACGCCTCCCGGCGGGAGGAGACCGCGGTCCCCAGAGCAGCAGCAGCCGGGGGTCGGCGCGCGGCCCGCGACCCCGTGGCTGCGCGCGAGTCGGAGCCGGTGAAAGCGCGCGCTCAGGTGCAGGCGCTTTCGAATCGAATCGTTATCGGCGGCCGAGTGTCGCCGGCGGGACCGGTTCTTAATGTCCTATAGGTGCGTCGCGCTTCTATTTCGGGAGTCGTTGACCGCCGCCGGCTCGGCCGGAGCCCCAGCGCCTCGGGCGCCCGCGCTCGCCACGTGGGGCTCGCGCGGGCGCCGCGGCATCGGGGGCTATTTCGGTCGCGCGTCGCTAAAACGAGCCGCGGATCCGTCCCGGCGCGGGGTCAGGCGGGGTCGGCCGGCCGGGCCCGCACCGGGGCCGGGCCGGTCGGGCCAGCTTTCTCCCGCCGGCGCGGCCGTTCGTCTCATTTTCGCTCATTAGCCTAATTGCGCAGCGCACCCAAAAACGCAACCGTGTTCTCGCAGTAAATGTAAATGAGTTCTCGCGCGCACGGACCTAACGGCACCTGTGGCTGCGGCGCCGGCGCGGCCCGGAACGAGTCCCACCTGCTCGCGACGGCCGGACCTTGTCGCTCTGAACCCCGATAGTTCGTCAGGCCGCGCTCACACCGCAGCCGAGTGTGGTTCCAAGAAGTTCGGGTCGTGAGAGCTCAGTAAGGTTACACTGACTAAGAAAATATTAATCACCTTTGTACCTACTGATACGGGTGTGGCGCTTAGACACCGCTCCCGCTAGATCACAAAGCAATGGCGGTCCAAGCTCCACAGGTGCATCATCTGAAGCGCAAACGAGAAGCAGTCCTACCTACGCGTGAGTCGTACATAGGTACGAGCGAGTATCTACGTACGAGTCCAATCTTTTTTGTGTTAAAAAAAATAGACCAAAACTGATCATTCACCTAAACATAAAAAACGGGCAAGTGCAAGTTGACCTTGCATGAAGAGAGTTCCCAAATATATTATTATCCACCTAATTAAAGTTGTATTTAAAAAACTTCCTCACACGATTACACTTTTCGAGTTTTGCTTCAATAAATACAAAAATAATTTAGGTAGGTATATATTTCAGATGATTCTACATATACGTATAAAGTCAAACTTGATGTGAAATGTTCATGAATCAACAAATTAGAAACTGGAAAAGGAAATACCTAACAAACAAAATAGAAAACGCATGTCATTTCTTGTACCCTCAACCCCACCCTCAACCTTGAACCTTTCAAATTTTAATATATATTTCAAAGGTTCAAGGTTTTCTCAGAATATAGGTACATAATATTAAAAAAAGAAATTCTGTATTCTTTTCAAAATTTTAGATTTAGTAGGTAGTTTCGGAGATTAAAGTTTCAACTAATTTGAAACAGTACATTTTCTTGAACAACTTCAAAACTTCATTTCTAACTCACAAAAAATACAATGTATACCTATTTAAAATATTCTTTAACAAGCTCTTTAATCTATACTAATCTATACTCTATACTAGTATTATAAAGAGGTAAAGTTTGTAAGTTTGTCACATTTTTTAAATGGGGTAATCTTCGGAACTACTGGTCCGATTTCAAAAATTCTTTCACCAGTAGAATGCTACATTATCGGGGAGTGCTATAGGCTATATTTTATATTAGTATGATATATATTCGCCGAGTTAACACAGTTTTTGTCATACAGGTCGGGCCGAAAATCCTCTTAAGCAGACTTATTCGCATGCGCTGCCTTAACCATTGTGTAAAATTGAAATTAATGTATAGAGGCTTTATGTATCTTTAAAAGTTCTACAAAAAAGTCTGCGACACCATATATCTATCTTCTATATATGAGCAGATATAGTGCCTTTTGTGTTTTAAAAATTATAAATTTTATATACTTAGGTTTGCGTCATTATTTATGCTACTTAACTTAAATCCTTACCAAAATAAATTATTTAACAATCACAAGGATATTATGGAGATAAGATTTGCCCTTTATAGTATGTTAATTAGTTAAATAGTTTCGGAGATAATACAAAATTTCTAAAAGACGCAGAAATTCCGCTACATGACGCCCCGCGCTTTCAATTACTTAGTTCCCGTTCCTGTGTGAATGGGAATCAAACATAGCCTATGACACTCGCAAATAACGTAGCTTTCTATTGGTAAAACAATCTTTCAAATCGGTCCTGTAGATCCAAAGATTATAATTTTAGCATAGAAGTCTCTATTTTCCTTTGTCATCGCACCACGCTCATAGGGCTGGACCGATTTTGCTAAGGGTACAGGTAGGGTAGGGTAGGGTAGGGGTTGTGTAAGGGTAGGGTAGGGGTTGGGTGGGGTAGGGCAGGGTAGGGGAGTGTATGTCTAGGTTAGGGGTAGGGTAGGGGTAGGGCGTACCCCTATCCTAGGGGTAGGGAAAGGGAAGATTACGGGTAGGGTAGGGGTAGGATACAGTTAGGGTTCGGGTAGGGTAGGAGTAGGGTAGAGGTAGGAGATCGATACTGAAGCCTATTTTCTATTTTTTGTCTGTCTGTTTGCCTTTTTTTAGACCGGGCATCACGCTGAAACTACAGAACGAATTCAAATGATACTTAAGACGATTTGAGACCATAATACGTAGAAGGATAATAGGATACTTTTTGTCGCGAAAACAAAATCAGAAATGGGTGAAGTAGGGTAGAAAGTTTGTACGGAAAGTCCTTAATTTTTCTAGGTACATTTGTAAATCTAAAATGATAAGTGGACTATTTATTGGGTATAAGTTATAAAACTTGCAAAATAGAATGTGAAATAGGGGTTGAAAGTTGACATCGATTTTTACGCGGACGAAGTCGCGGGCGTCCGCTAGTTTTGTATATTTAACACGATGTACCGATGCTCCGATGCAAAACAGTTCGTCTAGTATGGAAAGTAGTGCAAAACGTAAAATATAGAAAGTATATATGTATTAGTAAAATAATTAAGAACGTTCAATAAAGAACATGATAAAGTTCATTTTAACATAAATGAATTTTTTTCCTGACTTTACATAACATAAAAAAATAAAAATATTCTAAAAATCTTAGCTGACAGTCAAGAGTTTAGTCGCCGTTCAATCTTGATGGATTTTTTCTTTTCCCCCATGTATTGGCGATGAGTCCGGGCTGTCAGATGGCCACTTGATTGTATTATATGCTTTTCGCTAGTAGCCACGTGTTTGTTGTTGCAGTATCAGGAGCACCATCCTGTTGAAAAATGAAGAAATCTTGATGCTTGAGTGACTCAATAGAGGACAGTGAACTCTCTTCTAAAAGGTTTTGATGCCTTGTGCGGACATGCAGCCCATATCATTAGAGACGCCGGAAACTTCACTTTTCGGTGGAGACAATCAGGATAAAATAACTCATTTTTGTTCCGAATTATTTGTTTTCTTTCATCGCCAATGTCACTTCAAATTTTCACTCGTGACTTCAAATGACACTACGCCACTGACCGGAAGTCCAATTTTTAAATGATCGCGAGCAAACTTCAACCTCTTTTTCTTTTGTCCAACAGTCAACAGTGGTTTCTCCTTAGCGGTGTAAAATCCGTAACCCATTTTTTTCAGGACTCTTGCAAGTATCGACTGAGACGTCTTTGTTAATCATGTCCTTCCATTGCACCGTGAGTTCTCCAGTTTCTCTTTCGCATCAATAAACAATTAGACGAACTATACTCAGAGGCACAATTGTCCGCCCACTTTAATATGACGCGAGTATATGAAAGTGGGCGGATTATTGTCTCTGAGTATATTTTACTTATATCTTCTTATTCACGTAACACGTCTTTAATCAAAAAATATCATTTATATTGCCCCTAAAAGGGACCATATTAAAAAATTAGAATGGCTAAAATCCCCTTTCACACACAATAACAGTTTGGATATGTCTGGGTCTGGAGATTAGTTGGCACAACTCAGACCAATTACTTAATAGACCTGTATCGCACCCAAATTCACCAACAAAATTGTCTGTCGTTTTTGAGAGGGACGAGGTACACTTACATTACACATCGAAAATATTTAACAACAATAAATATATTCTGTGTTCATTACACACACTTGTAATTTTTACACAGACTAACAAACACATCACTCATAGATAATAAATACATTACTCGGGTCGCCGTGAATCATTAACGCGTAGTCCGATCACAAATATTTTTTTTTTTAGTTGGAAAAAATATTATCATAACGTTTGAACTTTTGAGCATTGACTTAGTCTTAAAGGCCAATTTTAGGGTTCCTCAAGGAACCCTTATTGTTTTGCCATGTCTATCTGTCCGTCCGTCCGTCTGTCCACGGCTTAGTGCAGAGACTATTATACTAGATAGCTGTAAATTGCATGAGTACGTGTATTAAAAATGTGAACAAAGTCGTAAAATTTTTTTTTTTTAGGGTTTCTCCCTTAAATATAAAGTGGAGATGAATTTTCATTTTATTCGTTTATATCATAATGTGGGGTATCGCTGGATAGGTCTTTGAATGATTTAAGGGGTCTTCTACCAATATTTTTCGATTTAGGGATTCGTTTGTAAAATATTAAGTTTTTAAAAGCTAATTTTTGTTAGAGTCAAGTGTTCGCACCCTCTATCGGCTAAACGATCATTTATGCATACGTTAAAAAATTACGAGAGTAGAATATATAATGAAATTACAGGGAAAACTAAAACAGCTAAGTAGCAATTGCTATTTATAGTCGACCAACTTAAATAACGCAATTGGAAAGCGAAAATTGCATACTAATTTCTTTGTTAATTAAAAAGATAAAGTTGTCAGTAAGATAACTCAGAGTCTGTGAAACCAGAAAGCTGAAATTTGGTATGAGTATGTATATATATGAATTACGTCTTTCGGGTGGTAAATAGAAAACTAAAAAAAAAATGTTTTGGGGGTTCCTTTCGTACATTCAAATTGAAGATGATGTTTTCATTGTCTATTCCATGGTGTGGGGTATCGTTATCGTTATGTCGGTGCATTAGTTCACGGTTTAAAGTGCTAAGTTAATCTACGGAACCCTACACTGCGCGTGGTCCGACACGCACTTGGTCAGTTTTGTCGACTTCTATCGATTTCTATCTGAAATCAATGTTTATTTTGCCAAAATATGGTACATTTCATACATAGGTCTTTTATATTATATATAAACACATATTCTGCCATAGTTGGCGTGCAAACCTATTAAACAATCTTACAAATCAATAAATAAGAAATATTTTGTTGTTTCGTCCTTTTTAGATCCCTTTTTTACGTAGTCGGTTATAGTATAGGTTATAGTTTCTGTACTTAATGGTATCGTATCACACTATTTTATTCACGTAGATACGTGTATGATTACTATTTTTCAACTATTGTCTAATTGTCTTCCTAAGATTATATTAAGAGCCATATCAATGGTGTCTTCTTGCTTGTTTCCTCTTTATTTCATCTCCGCAGAGCGGCGCGACCAACGAGCAGCGCTTGTCGGATGTTTGTCGACTGCTCGCGCGCACTTCCCGCCGGCCCACGCGATGTGTACATTGTAGTACACCGAACGTACTCCAAATATGTAGCAGGAAAAATCCATACGAATTCCGTAGCTAAATAATAAGAACAAGTCGTTAGTACTTCACCTAACTCAGACTAACTTACTTTTATCATAATAGAAAAAAGTCGGAAATCTTCGGATTGGCTTAATGGATTTTCATTAAATGTCTATACCTATTATTAAAAAAAATAAACCCGTATACATACGGGTAAAGTATAGGATAATGATTTTATAGTATGAAACATAGACTCCAATTGAGAACCTGGTCCTTTTTTTGAAGTCTGTTAAAAATATCATCGCGATCTCGATCACGTCAGTGTTTATGAAACAAAATCTCATAATCCGTCTATTCGTTTAGAAGCTACATAACCGATGTCACTGACATACACACACATACGCACGCATACACACAGACGCACAGACAAACACGTCACAACTACCCCTACTGTATTGTCTTCGTCTCGTTAAAAGCACAAACACGGGCGCGCCCACGTGACGTCACCGCTCACGAGCTTCAGGCAACAGCCAATTCGCGAAAATACCGTAAGTGGTAACTTTAAAACAATATTATATTGTAGTTTGTAGACCCATTTTCTAAATATCACAAACCAGTTAAATTAATGGAAAATTGATATTATTCAACCAAGATATGTTTTTTATATGTATATGGAAGGTTGCGTGCTGTGGGTGTGTCGCGAGTGGGTAGCTAGCTATGTGCAGAGCAGAGTACATACTCGTAGCTCATTGTAGTTCAGCATCTTCATATCGCATCTTCGCACAACTACATAGCTTAGTATTGGTGGAAACGGTCACATATTTTCGTAGCGTAGATTTCACATCTTCAGCTGCATAGCACATCTCTAGTGGAAAAATATCCTAAGAGTGCTGTTACGAATATACTAATATATTACATTTTGTTGTTTCGGTCGGGAACGGCTTACCTGTTTAAACCGAAGCGACCCTTATTATATTAAAAATTAGCTTACATTTTGCATAACAAAGTTAGTTTAGTTAGGTTAGGTAGGTACCTTTGAGGCTGACGACTTGAACAATTAATTTCCATACATTTTTACCACACCTGTGATAGCCAGTTACGGAGTTCGGACTGCAGTGGCGTCGCGCGGCTACCGTTCCAAGCCGCTACAGTCCAAATGCTTTAAGTACAGTTTTAACGATCCAAATACAACCGTTCAAGTATATAACCGGTATAGAGCTAATTTTTCTCTTCGATATAATATGAGAAATCATGTTCCCAGCCGCCAAAAGCTTGATTTCGAGAAACTTTTTCAAAGATTTAGTCAAGAGAAGAAGATTTAGTCAAAAAAAAATAACTGTAGTATACCTAGTTCGTAATAACCAAGTGTTACAAACGTAACATAACAATAAACAATACCACCGTATTCACACTCACCACGCGAATTGTATTTGTCATGGCTATTAGTAGCAGTAAGACGACAAGACTAGTACCCTACTAGTACAAAGGTAGAACGGCCGTCCGTCCGTACATAGCTGCGAGGCGACTAGTTATGTCCGCTTCAATGACAGTAAACTCGTTTCGAGCTTACGAATAAGTTGTTTCTGGTCGGGAGGTTGCGGTAAAAGAGATAGATCGGACGATTCACTCATAAAAAGTAAAGGTGAACAAACAAATACACGTAAAAACGTACAAGTCATACCCTCTGTGTGTAGTGCGCGGCGCGTGTACTGTGTACGTAGCGAGCGGTTGTCTGTGGAGTGTGGACAACAGCCTGCGAATATAAAAAAATACTTCTCCCCGAAGCATTTTTTACAATAGAGTACTTGCCTGCAGTACCTACTAAAACAAGAAGATTTTTTGCTTTTAGACAGTTTAGATGGCTAGAAAATCCAATCACATTTTTATTTATTGAAAATAATCTCGTAATTGTAATATTTTTATAAAACAAAATTGTATTTTTATCACGTCATCGAAAACGCTAATAACAAACTGAAACGTCATTTGTTAAATGGCATCGCATCGATTTGTGATTGGCGTTTGCGGTGACGTCATATATTACGTTGTTAGGCCAGCATATGCAGAGTCTGCTCTCCACTTGGGGATCCTAATGATCATGCTCACGACCGCAGTCTTACCCGTTACACTTGCGAACATTGCAGTAATAAATTCTTGATTTAAAAATACAAAATTGCCAAGTAAAAAAAGCATTTATTTTTAATTTGAGCTATTCTTAATAAAAAATATGTATATACAATATGCAAAACACAACACTAGTCAAAAATTATACTTTTTGATTTACCATTAAAATGATTTTTAATAGTTAATTTAACTGGTTCTTTTGTAGAATATAAGCTTATTGAAAAATCTTGCAATGATCTTTCTTTCACATACGTGGTAATAGATACCAACGTCCAAGAACTGTGAGAATATAACCATGTACCGTCTTTGAGAGTGGTATCCTGTACACTGTACAGTATAGATGTATCTAAGCTTAACTGCTAAATCAACATAAATAAGGCGATTACAACGCCTTACGATCAACGGAAAAGTAACAACGTTATGACCTCTGCGTTTTACGTTTTATTTAGGGTGGAAACTGTAAAGCCAACTTCATGCAGTAAATATAAACATTTTGGATTTGGAAAACACTTTATATCCATCAGACTTCCAAAATTATTATGCATAGGTATCTACATAACAATTTTCTGCAGCAAAAATCCCTAAGCGAAACGAAGCTTTTCATGAATGATGTCCCTTGTCAATTTGTTGTGTTTCAGTGGCAATAAATAGTTCACGTGGACATTTTTTGTTTTATTATATCATTTCGCTGGTTATTATTGATGGAAAAAGTAAAATATAGCTTATTATACTTCAAATAATTAAGTTTAACACTATTTAAAAAAGAGGCATGTACCCTATTATTACTATCAAGTTAATTTTCCGTGAGAAGCTTGATATTGATGAGACGCTAAACTTTTACTATATTTACTAAAATTCTTGATTCTGGTAGCTAACAGGGTTACTGGGTAATGACAACTTCTGAGCGTAGGAACGAGATAGCTAACCACGTAATATTTAGGACAATGTGGCTGCTAATTTGTATAACTATGAATTAAGCAACAGTAAAAAAACAGCTGGTTAGTAACAAATTGTGATGAACTCTCCTCCCAACTTGTACCAATAACGAGGTCATCAGATGTTGTTACTAACCAGATGCTTCTTTGACTGCTGCTTAACTAATAGTTATACAACTTAGTAGCCACATTGTCCTACAGTAGGGTCGGTTCGTCAGATGGCGACCACCAACAATAGATTGTTATGGTGCTAAAGCGAGTTTAATAAGAATTGTATCGTCTTCGATCTGACCGAGCGACCCTACTCAGCAGAGGTCTCGCACAGTCGGGCGGACCCGCCGCGTGTCCCGCAGAAGGCGCGTATCGTCCGCCGGTCGTTGACCCCGCCGCCGCCGCCGCGCGTCTCCTACGTATATTTTACGAGAAAAGTTAAAATAACACCTCCGCATTAGCATAGGGTTATGAGACCGTGCGCGCTAACTGTTCCGCGCCCGCTCGCCCGCTGCTCGGTACCTGTTGACGACCGCTGCGGCGCAGGTGTTCAATGCTGTGCTTTTTAACAGAGGTCCTGGACTCGATTCACTATTGAGATTTGAGAGAGATTTGAGGTAAATTTAGAATTCTATATTTTGTAAATTAATTCAGATCAAGTCCGGTGGAAGCCATCGGCCGTGGCTGGGTACCGCCCTACCGGCCGAGACGTACCGCCGAGCGCTTTAGCAGGTTGGTATTCTGGTTATGCGATGCCGAGAAGCAAAGATATGGCTACGGGTAGAATAAACTTGAACCTTTTCCGAGTAAGCCCGTTACCGTGTTAGGGTGTGTCATTCATCACTTCACACCGGGTGAGAGAGCTGCTACTCGCTGTCACTGCGACTATTCGGCCGAGGGTCACCGGTCGTGCACCGTGTCGCACGTCGAAAGCTGCGTACTTGACAAACTTCAGCCTTCATAACATGTGGTAAGGCTACCTCGGTCCTCGGGCTTACAGTTACAGCCCAACAAATCCAACAATGATTGGCGAGTCGCCCCGCGTCACGCTACCGGCGGCAGCACCGCAGGGCTGGAGGCGCGATTCATTTGCTTTTATGAAAATTAATCAACAGAATGCGATCGCATGCTCGCGCGCGGCGCGGCGCGGGGCGGGGCGGGCGGCGGACACTAACTGCTGTAGAAGACATTTGCAATTTAATTAGCGTCGGCTGCGTAAGGCCGCGCCCACACTGCGCCGGCGCACGCGGCGACGGAGTAAGGCGACGCACACACTTTATATTTGCTACTTCATCTGCGAAAAATTTGTGTAACCTTTCATATTTCTTTTGCCTTCATTACCTACTTATACATTTTGATAGACAATCATTGACCTATAGGAGATCAATATTGACAATGTATAAATTTCGTTGAACAATTCGTCGCATACACCACTTTATAGCCAAGTAACCATCGGTGACTCTGTGCCTGTGTTTGGCGTGCACGGCGTTGTTCTACTATTTGTGTCTAACCTTCTATCAAACAACTCCGCTGCGGCGGGGCGGTAGTTCTGTTCGACCTGATTTGAGTCTTAAGTCAATGTATTATGTTCCCGACCCGAGCAGGCATCGAACCCGGCTCAGCGACGCTTACATCACTACGCAAGAGCTCACGGCGGTTTCACACGAGAGCCCGCGCTCGCACTCAATCGAAAACAACTTTTACCAGAACAACATTTTTGGAAACTTTTGAAACTTAATTATGTCCGTGTTCGATTTCTCAACACTGATCGGAAAGAGAATTTGTGTGTCGCCCAGCGTTCGCGTGTGTGCGCCGGCAGCACAACACAATAAATTACGGTACTATGTAAAAAATTATTATCAAAGTCAGTCCACAATTAACAAAAATGTACACAAAATGTTGCTCCTTGAAAATAATCTGGCGTATTCTTTTGTACTGCGTGCAATAACCTAATATGAATGTGATATCGATGGATTCTTTCGATCGTCGCCATGGTGAGTACGGGCGCGGCGCGCGGGGTGCACTCATGTGTTTGCACAAGTGCGGGCGCGTCACGCGGCGCCGCGCGCTGCTTCTGTTGCTGTATGCTTGTGATCGGATCCGGTCGGAGGTGGCGGTGCACTGGCGAGTGCGGTCTCACTGTGCGCTGTTACATGCAATCTCGTGATCGTCGCGTCGCTCGAAAGAACCTGGATCCGCTGCGGACGGAGGCGGCGGACACACCGCCGGGGCACGGCGCACGGCGCACAGCTCGCGCGGACTATTTTTAGCGGCGATGCGCGACACGCAGTATAAATACGGCGCCGCGACAGATCGACGACGTGGCTCACGTGGCGCTCGCGTACGTTTGTATTTGTTGTACCTGTAACGTAACGAACGATAGGTAATATCTGTGTTCGTATTTCGAAGTAGGTCGCCGCTCCGACGCGCCCTCTGCCGGCGAGAGGCGCTCGGTCGACTTCTGCGGAACTGCGGCGGTCGTTGGCAGGTTTGCCGCACTGTACCGGCTTTCGGAAGAAAACCTGACCCTTTTTTTGAGTCGGTGGCGAATTAACAATTTAACGGTAAAGGTCTCGGGGAGCCGGTCCGAGCGCGCGGCTCGTTAATTACGTCTCTCGGCGCGACTTTCACTCGTATCCTCCGACCGCGCCACAGAATGCATATGCACTGCGTACACATCTATCGGCCGTGTTGAGCGTCACCTACCGCCGAGTGTGCTGCGCATCGGAGAATACCGCGGGCCTAACTGCATTTGCTTAAAACTAGAGTCTGTCTCTTTAAACACGCGCGGGCGAGGTCTCGCGATCGTGTGGTCGTAGTGTGGTTGCGGTGTGTACACGGACACGCAGCGAGGGCTCGCGGGCGTGTGACGTCACTGGCGCGCCCGCACCCGCCCGCGCCCTCCCGCCGGACGGTGAGGGTACCGTTACTCATGAATCCAGATGGAATTAATTGATCCGAACACGATCGTATCTATTATCATTGTCGAGTCGAGGCGCGTAACGAGCTAGCGAATAACAAACACTCGAGTACGCAGCGACGGCGTCGCTCGAGAGTCACTCGGCAGCGACGCGAGCGACTCACTTCCCCGTCAGCTGTAGCACACGAGGTCGGGACTCCCGCCTGCGTGGCTCAGTCTGAGCAAACTTGGCTAACTCTTTGACCGCAATATACTCGCGTGTGTCTGGAGCGGGGGTCGCGGGGGACGAGGGGAGCCCCCGCTCGCTACATATTGACACGGGATTGTCAACACGACGCGCCAAATTGATTCCGTTTTATTGAGCGATCTAAAATCTAATAACGTTGCGTTGTATTTTCTTACTCATTATCCCATTATCGTGATTTACAACCGCGTTCAAATCCCGATATGCGATTAGACAACTACTGCGACGCGCCCGCAGCGATATGCGGACAATCATTACAAGCAGTTTGTAAACGGAGCCTCGTGTTTAGAGTTTGTATAAAGATTAAATTGTATGCACGTATTTGTATTTGAGCCTCTGCAGTTAGTTCTCGTAGTCGCCAGTTGTAACAAACAGATTTTAGTCCAGAGATCGAGATCGTTCATAAAGCGACATGCCCGTTCTGTTTCAGCGTCGATGAGTATAATTGCATATTTTGTAAAAAATCAAAAGTTAGGCAGTTGAATTGCGGTGGCTTTGAGTAAGTTTTAAAGTCGAGATCCTCAATATTTTATAGCCCCTGTTATGAAAAAAATGTGGGCAGTAATTTTTTTATATTTTACTCGACATTCTCGTGGGTGATATGAGAGATTATCATTTTGAACAACTTGCGAAGACTTGCGATGAAGCTAAGGGTTTAGCGACTAGAGTCATGATTCTTCTTCTTTTTCTCTTAGTCATGATCCTTATAGAAAATATTATACATATACTTGGACAATTAAGGATCTAGAAACCTGGTACCTTCGAAAGCCACCACGGTCCAAACATCATAATTACCTACCTACCTACTTATGGTAGGAATATAGGGTGACGAACTTTCGGCCCTCGGTGTCTGGCTATCTCTGGCCAATAGCTAGTCGCTCCACTAGGTAGTCCCTCCACTAGCTAGTCGCTCCAATAGCTAGTCGCTCCACTAGCTAGTCGCTCCAATAGCTAGTCACTCCACTAGCTAGTCGCTCCAGTGCAGAACTCCTCGTGTTACCGATCATTGTCATTGGAATGTACAAGGTACAGTCGCGCGCACATCTGCCGGCGGCGGCTCAGCCCGGTGCTCGCCACGTGCTCGCGTCGCGCGTCGGCCGAGCGAATGCTGCTCCAAACACTAGAACATCTGAACATTTTTTTCGCATTTAATTAATTATCGTTTAAACAGGCGTTACTTTGTCATAGTACGCGCTGAACTTTTAGTCCGCTCTGAACACGGGGCGTATGACTCGCCCGGGGAACGGAAACATATCCCATTGCGATTGCAACTCTAAAGCGGACTAATTTATAAAAGACATTTGCTAAGGCATTCGTAGAAGATCGTAGTCAAATAGTTATACTGCCGCCGCACCGCGGAGTAGACCGTAGCAGCTGCCTCGCCGCACGCCGCACGCCGCACGCCGCACGCCGCGTTACCTGCGAGTGAACGCGTTCTACGGAACACTTCATCAAGCAGATCTTATCGATCAAATATTTATTGTGTTTAAATAAGTGTTGCATTTGACTAGATCCAACGTTGAACGACGAACAAATGACCGCGCTCGTCCGCTCGTCGGCAGAGCGCGCCGGCCGCCGGTAGCCGCTATCGCGCTATCAAAAATAATAATCGGCGCGCTATCGCCGGATAACATTTCGGATAAGTGGCTCGTTTGTGATAACGACCCGATAGTCCGCGACCCGACGACTCTTTCGCGTCCTTTCTGCCGTCGAGCGAGTTCAGTTATCAAACTTCTGGATTTGTCGACTTTTTACATTCACGATTCTATTTCGGACGTCAGTTTTCATACATGAGGAGGTTCCAACGACAATTGTACATCACGTCTTCGAAATGTTGTCATAAAAACGCGACGCTGCGAGCGCTCCTAGCTCGGCCCGACGCGCTTCAGTTGCCGACATTAGCACCTTCAAACGCTGGCAGGGCGGGACCTTTGTGTTAAGTAAAACTATAAAAGCTTTTAAAAATTTGTTAAAATTCGATTGAAGATATTTCTAACTCTGAACAATTTATCCATTTTCAAATACAGTTTTAAGTCGTTCGCCGTGATAATAACGATGTTATCAACATTTTGGGTATCAACAGTTCGATTAGGAAATCCCCGGGCCGATACCCGCGGGTGAGGGCGCGGGGCGCGCGGGGTACGCGGGGGCGATAGCGTGGCGCTGGGCGGGCGGCGACGGGCGGCAGCGGCGACGGGCCTCGGGCTCCATGCAACAGGTCGCTGTAGTCAGCGTAACATTCGCGATGTACGAGAAGGAAAGAATAAGAGCTCAAAAGTTAACCGAATCACTGATGCCTAAGAACTTCCATGGAACATTTAATTGTGTATGTTTTGTTTTGACAAAATACTATAGTTCGTGCCACATACATTGGCAATAAAGTGCGTTTTACCTTGACAGATGTAAACAAACTACTTATTATTCATTCATAATCATTCATTATCAACCTATATTCGGCTCACTGCTGAGCTCGAGTCTCCTCTCAGAATGCAAAAACACTGCTTATGTAGGGTTGTCAAATTGTTAAAAAACAAAAATTGTAGCTTTACATTTAGCAAACGAGCGACGACGACTGTGTGTGGGAAACAAATTTAAGATAATAATCATAAGCTTGATTTTACATGAAAAAAAGTTTGCCGTATCCATGTATTAATGTACGTGTATGTATGTAATGTAGTACAGATGTACATAAAACCCTCAATAATGTAGGCTGTCCGGCCTTTTTACCCAAATGTCAGGTCGAACTGACTGGACTTTGTCCGGCTTTTAATTTCGGCGACCTGACAAACCTATCCTCACTAGTGCTAGCTCAGTACAAAAGTTTCAAGATTTTCGACGCAGCAGTTCGAAAGAATTTAAGAAGAGAGTCGAAAGTGATTGTTTACATACCGCTATTAATTATGATTTAGATGAAAGTTATGTTAAACACTATAATTAGCAGCTCCGTGATGTGTCGGATTGTGTGTGATTCACGAATTCTAAACTAATACAAGGCTCAAAACGTAAGTCTTTTACAAGTGCATACCATCGATATTTTATAAAATGTTTGGTGCACAGTTCGCTGTGCTGCAGCAGTTCAATGAAACGAGCACTAATGACGCTTTCCTCGATATGAGTTTGCTGCTGTTCGGATTAAAAAACATATACTCTCGTTCGGAGACTGACAGCTGCAAATTGCTTATGTGTCTTCTACCACTTCTACTCTCTTGCTGTTGTGTTCTCAATCGTTCTTAGTTCATTTCTACCCAAGATTAATTGCGAATAGTAGATATTTTAACAATTTTCAAATAGTAAAATTACCTACATACTGTCTTTTTATTACACTTTCCATGTAAATTTTGTCACGTCAACTGCTTGACATGATTCAATGTAAATTCTTTTGTTATTCAAGTGATAGGAATAAATTTCAAGTAACGATTTTTACATACTTAACGAAAATATCGTTCCGAAAGGGGTTGATTTTGTTCGTCACAATTTGTGACGAAGTTTTTTTTTAATTTTTGGAATCCTTATTTAATGGACATGTTTTTAAGCTAGATGTACAACTTTGCCAAATACAATTTTTTTTTTCAATGTGACCTTTTGATGAGATTCAAGTTGACAATTTATTTTCCGGTCAACGATGAATCTCTCGAGATTTTAGTTCAGGATTCGTGTACGATTGTATTTACACTATTTGTTGTATTATATTGTATTGTTTAATAATCTTATCGCGCTAATGTTGCGGGAGAATGAAGTAATGATGTTTGATGGTTAATGAAATGAAACGTGTGTGTGTGTCAGTGACTACACTGACTCACTGCGCCGTTGTCAGCGACAGCGAGCGCGCTGTGTGCTGTGTGCGCAGATAACAGTGAAGCCTCATTAGCGCGTTGCGTTCCGTTGCAACGTTGCATTGTTTTCCACATATTTTAACATGTGTGCCTCTTCGCAGCTACGTTGCCAGGACAAATGGTTTGCGAACTTGTTGCGATCCATTGTTGAGACTGACTGGGCGCGTGCGTCGTGCTCTTGCGCTGCGACATCGTGCGCCATCGCGACGCCGATGTGTTCTCTGTTGCGACGACGCGCAGTGTTCGTCCGCCGCTCGTCCGCCGCCGTCCGTCGTCCGCGCACATCTGTACACTGTCGCTGTCGCTAGGTGCTGCAACTGCACCTGCTGTGTGTGAGACTCGTTTGTCTGATTTCCTACCTATATATTGTGTGTACTGTTCATTAATCATTTTGTTGGTTGTGTATAAAGTTCTCAATAAATGAGTTTGTTACATAATACGCCTTTGTTTTGATTTACGTAAAGCCGCCTGCGGAAGTGATAACTGGTGCAGTTAACATCCATGAGTTATGCAACATAACAGGGAAGGAAATATTTATTCTAAATTTTGTAAATACAGAATTCATTAGGGTTCCGAACGTACGTAGTACAAAAACGGAACCCTTATAACGGAACCCTCGCGCACATTTTGTCTGTTTGTTTTTTCCGAATGTACTGGACCAATCCAGTTGAAATTTGCAACACATATCAACTCTTGTAAACCATATACAGGGATGTATCGTGAATAGGTAAAATTTTAATATGTGGGTTACTAATGGGGGGTAAGATGGAAAGTTGAAAAAAAACTTTTACAAACTTCATCGTGTAATACATCAAATGAAAGGTGATTAATAAGAGAATTTCAAAAATATTTTTTTTGGAATTTAAAAAATATTTTGAAAATAATATAGAAATTGGCTTTTTACTTATAAATTTCCGGAAAAATTTGAAATTTTTAATGTGAAGGTCACTTTTGGGGGTAACACGGAAAACAAAAATAAAACTTTAAACTGCAACGTGTACGATACATTAAATGAAAGATCTTATGAGAATATTCAATATTTTTTTTCGTAATTTTGAAATAATTGGTTCTAAGTTATTCAATACATTACAGGAGAACGTGTAAAAGTTCACGATTTTGAACTACCGTCATCAACTATCATTCATTATTGTGCCTCCCAACTTGCATATTATTATAAAACCTATTCATCAAAACTAATGTTAAGTTTTGTTAAATACTATGTATTATAATAATAATTTCAGGTTTAGATAATTATACAACGAAACATGCTAGCCTGTAAATTATTTAATTAGGTACAATTTCAGGTCAGTTTTCAAAAACATGATAGGTTAACATCGTTCGGAACCCTCGTCACGCGAGTTCAACTCGCACTTGTCCGGGTTTTTTATTGTAAACTTGCGCGCTATAATGCGATATTATTCGCATGGGAAACACTAGTAACCATCATTTAGTTACCATTATTGTAATATGTGCACCACCTCTACTTTATACACCTGTACTTGTACGTATTTATGTACGCATGTATGATGTATCTGAAAATAAATACATAGATTGATTGATTGATTGAATGTTGCTCATATACGATTTATTAAATTTCATATTGGCTAAATTCACACGGCATTGTCCTGCACGTTTTTTACCGAATAAATAGTGAAATATATTATGTTGTTCATAGAACTGTTCACACGATTTATAAACTACAAAAATCGATATGTAAGTATTTAGAGTTCAGACGTGGGTATACGTTAATGAAACGCCCTATGAACGTTGCCGTTATCAGTATTACATTCGAACTAAAACGAGACCGATAAGAAAAACTGTTTCGTCCTGTGGGAGCAGCGGCGGGTGCGGCTGACCTTGCGTGCCGTCCGCCGCCCGTCCGCCGTCCGCCGTCCGCCCCGTGACGGGACGGCTCGTCCATCGCAAGCCGGCGCCGTTACGGACACTTCGACCTAATAAAGTAAAAGTGTCTGTTTGTTGTTTTCACAAACAACGTCGAGCGGACGAAAGTGACGAGACGCGCGTGGAATGTGCGCGACGGCGACGGGCCAGCGGCGGCAGCGCGCATTGGCGCAGACGAAATAGTAAGTGGACTACTGCGCATTACACATTTAGTAGGCAAATCCTAGACACGTGGTATGGTATGGTATTTAACATAAGTACAGGTATCAGGCTTTGCCTGCACCAGTCGCAATATTAACTAACGGTTTTTTGAGTAATTTATGACATTGGCGTATACTCGTAGACTTATAAGATAGATTTTCCAAATATTCAGTAGGTATGTCAATTTATCAAAAGAAACTTTTTGTAATCTAATAATAATATTTACAAGTGACGCCATTATAACGCTACATAATTATGATAATTGAATTTAGTTTAGAAGTTTAGAGTAACACAGTGGCGAAGGTCGGTATCGCCGGGCGGGGCTGAGTCACGCGAGAGCGCGATAAGGGCACATTCAGCCGCTGCTGTAGTACCTACGAGTACCTTGCCTACATATGTTTGATGTTTTACTAAATAATGATTTTTGAATCCTATCAGACAGTGCTGATAAAGTGAGCGAGAGTTATCAGTCCGTACCTCACAGAACTAACAGTTAAGTAAGTAAGTAGGTAGCTGCACCTACAGTAGGAACGGTTAGCAAGTAGGTACGTAGTTTGCATGTTGGGGCGTTTCGGGGATAGCTGTACTCAGACCAAAACACCCTTTCCGAACGGTCCGCTAAGCCGAGGTCCGAGTCTCAGAGGAGACGCCCTTATAGAGTCTTTCCGCCCACCTACTCTGTTTCTGCCTTTGGGCCCCATCAGGCGATGCTTCTGCGCTCGCCCAAACGTAAAGCCTATTGTATCTCCGCTACCGGCCTCCCGCCTCGTGGGAGAGGATATGGAGCTTACACCCAGCACACTGCTGCAGTGAAAGTCATATGTCCGAGCCAGGATTTGAACACAGGGCCTCGTCATGCGAAACCTCATAGGGTACTGGATCAATGAGGCAGCTTGATTGCTGTAGTAGTCTTGTGTATTACAAATAACCAACAAGAAAGGATTTACCAAACATTCGATGGGGTTTGTTAGGTGTAAATTTTTACGCTCGGTGTGTTTACTTTCGCTTTAAATTAAAAAAATAATAAAATATTAAGTTTCTTGGTACTGAGTTCAAACGGATTGCTTACATACGTACCTAAATACATCTAAGTCCACTTTGAATTGATACAATGTCCTGGCACAGCGCGCCAGCGGCAGCGCGCGGCGCACAATATTTGGAATGGTAATGAGGGCGCGCCACCTCCGACCCTCATTGAATTTCAATCGGTTCGCGCCTTGCTTCTTTTGTGGACATCGCTTTTGTCGAATCATTTCACTTAAACAAAACTACATAACCCAGCCCAATACAACTACACGGGAAAAATCTAGCGGGCCCCCGGGTGCCATTGTTGTCACAGTTTGACTGGGAATCGTGATCACCAATTTGTTGAATAACATCGTCTCTTTAATTAATTAAAAATGTATTAAGGTGCCTATCTAAGCTACTACCACAGAATTCATAATTTGTAGGTACATAAATGTACAAGTACTACTTACGAGTATAAAGGAACGGTTTGGCTAACACGACCAAGTGAAGTGCTTCCCTAGCGCGCTCGCCATCGCTCTTCATTGCTACTAGGGCTGTTCTTATATTTGGATTCTATGAAAATAATCCTAAATGTACTATGTAGATTGTAGGTTAAGATAATTCACACTGATTCTAAGTTCGCCAAGGTGCGTGAAATAAACATAGCATGCATATGAACATTTGAACTCAATCGACCACTGAAATAACTATAAACCATTGTTACCTCTAGCATGAGGTTCAAAGCAAATAGGTCTCTCGAGATTATTCTATTTGTTCGAAAATCTCATTCCTCAGTTCTCTCGGTCTGAAGCTCGCGCTTCTACCCCGAGGCCGGCTCGTGGTGGAGCGAGGCCGGCGGTGGAGCGAGGCCCGCGGTGGAGCGAGGCCGGCGGTGGAGCGAGGCCCGCGGTGGAGCGAGGCCGGCGGTGGAGCGAGGGCGCTGCGTCCGCTGCTACGTACTCTTGTGAATAACACCATTAGTGTTCAATACTTATGTCTCAGTGAAATTGACACGAATACGTTCATCATACATTAATAACTAGAACGGTTATAATATTAATACCAACCTACTTAGTATGCGGATATGTACAAGTTTATAGAACTTATACAGTTGTTTTTGTGATATTAGGTATTATATACCTATATCACTAAATATATACCATACTAGCGGACGCCCGCGACTTCGTCCGCGTGGAATTTAGTTTTTTACAAAGCCCTCGATAACCGTGAATTTTTCCTGGGTGAAAAATGTGTTAATCCAGAGTAAAATATATTTCTATTACAAACATCAGTCAAATCGGTTCTGTACTTGCGGCATTAAAGAGTAACAAACATCCATACAAACTTTCGCGTTTATAATATTAGTGGGATTACTACTATTTGTATTGCCTACTCCTGTCATTTATTCTGCAGAATACCTAGTAGGTGATTTACATTTCGCAACGCAATCCAAAAGTGGAATATCGAAACCGAGCAGTTTATTTGTGGTTATTATGCGGGACATAAAAAATAACTCATTGATACACAAGTGTAAAAATAACTGGTTTATAACTGACTTAATGTACCTACGCCTTCTAAATTCCGAGAAACATAATTCCTGTAACAGACTGTATTATTGTGTTTTGCGAAACTACAGCGAGTCGTGTTTATTAAAACGTACACTAGAAACTAGAGATACGCTATAGTGTGTAGTGTGTGTGTACTGTCGCACGCTGTAACGGAATATGTTTATCAAATCATGAAGTGCACACAATCGAGAAGGAAGCGAGTGACCTGCTCACGCGAGGTGTCGCGGGCGCGGCTACACCGGGGGCAGGTGTGTCGGTGCTAGTGTGCAAATGTCACGGACAGCTATTCTAGGGAGGTTGACGCGCCTGCGCCCCTGCGCGTGTCGCCCTCGGGTGAGCTCATCGTGCAGGCAATAATGACAGGCACGCGTGTGTAGTGAAAGCGTAAACTCTTTTATTAACCTTGGAAGCTAGGAATTGTCTTTCGACTTTGACATTTTGAATAGTTACCAATTCTTGACACAAATTATTAGGTGTTGAAGTTCTCTTCTTGGAGTCTCTGACTATGCTCATTCAGCTGCACAGCTCAATCCTTCCCATCCTTATTCGAGGTCTGTTCTCCTGATTCCACAAAATAGAGAATTATTACAGTGCCTGACCCTGATTACTACAACTTATAAGAGTGAAAAGACAATTTCTAACCAACCGCACTTTTATCTCTACTATATAAAAATAAGTCGGGTTTTCCTTCCTGACGCTATAACTCTAGAACGCACGGACCGATTTCCACGGTTTTGCATTCGTTGGAAAGGTCTCGGGCTCTGTGAGGTTTATAGCAAAGAAAATTCAGGAAAAATTTCAACGTAAGGTAGAGGTAACGTAGGGTAGGGTACGGGTAGGGTAGAGGTAGGGTAAGGGTAGGGTAGGGGTAGGGTAGGGGTAGAGTAGTGGTAGGGTAGGGGTAGGGTAGGAGTAGGGTAGAGGTATTTGAAAGTTTACATCGAGTTTCACGCGAACGAAGTCACGGGCATCCGCTAGTACATTTATAAAGTAGTTTACTTGGTCGTTGAAGATTTACGTATTTGGAATTACACGGTAGGCACCTACCAAGTAAATTATGTTTTGGTATTCTTATTGAATACGTCACTAACAAAGCGTCTAAATTGTTCCTTGGAACTCGTTCCTCTGGCACGTTGACCAGACCGACCGGCCCGGCTCAGGCCCGGCCCCGGCCCGGCCCTCGCGGTCCAGTTTGTCACCACACGCTACAATTATTTATCAACACGACGAGCTATCTCGACCGAACCTCGAGTTGGGTTTTTTTAAAAGTGCTCCGTTTTATTCCCGCTCTTGTCACTGTACTGGGTACACCGAACGGTGGATGGGAGTGGGAGAGGTCCAGTATTTGGAACCGGACTCGATTCCGAAACTGTTCAAATTCTATTTTTGAAGGATTACTACTCCTTGCGTATAAAATGTTGTTGCTTTCGTGTCTACAAACTAGTTGCATCTTTATTCACTGAAGTAAACAAATATGTAGACATAATTCGCTTTTACAGAAAAATGTCCTTCTCCTCTGGATAGTTCCCAACCAATCCTAAAGCTGACTGTACAGAGTGAAAATAAGTTGAATAATTGTTTTTTTATTGTAACAAACATCCTCCATCGCTTATATATGTGCTACTCGTAACTACTTATGAACACACTTTTCTTACCGTCATAATTAGCCGAGTTAATCAAGTCTCTAATATTTATTGACATGTAAGTAGGTATATCGAGTCGTCCTTGTGCTACAGGAGTGCAAGGGCCGGACCAGGCCGCGGTGGGTCGGCGCCGGATGTCCCGGAGCTGGTGGCAGTCGGAAGGCCAGGGAGCGCTGGAACTGGTTTGATATTTTAAAACATGGTGCGGCGACTACATTCCTGCACTCGCACCTGTCGCACCGGCGCGCCGCTCCGGACTCCCGTCAGACGATTGAAGTCATTTTAATTTTCATTATTTCCTATTTATGACTGACATGCTAAATTATTAGCCATGACTATTCTATTTGAAAACCATGTTAAGTAAATCATCTAATTACTTATCATTTATAATATTTATCATTAATCTAAATAATTATGTAATTTTTACAAGGCGTGACATCAAAACAGTGACGTAAGTAACTATACTACGAGTAGTTAAGGCCCGTGGCGAATCATCGGATAGAGTCCCAGGAAAATCGATACGATTTTTTTTAAAATGATAGATTAATTCTCAGCTCACGGCCTAGCGGCGAATCGGGATCTTTAGGCTCGTGCGCCCAAGGCGCTTTGCCAGCAGTGCCCCCCTATAGTTACGGCACTGCACCGAGGTACCAGTCCCCACGCTAGTGCTGGCCGGCACAGTACTCCAATACCGACTTCGTTCTCCAGGGACGCTCCGGCGGAGTGACATCTGCAGCTAGTGTCCGTTCAACACTACTTGTATCCACTTGGCCCCTTCCTGATGTCCACAGGTTGTCAGCGATCAACAAAACTATGTCACGTAGATGGTTTGTTGACCAACGAATGGTTGTTGACGTTGACGAATTTTTAGCTGAGAAAATTTCACGATTCGGTTCATGTTATATATAGGCATATCGATTAAATAACAGCTCAGAAACTAGACAGTAGATATTTTTAGCGATATTTTACGAGCATATATAGCCAAACAAATGCTCATCTTTAGGTGGGTCTTCTAAACATCAAGCTTAAGGGAGCTCGTTGACGATCATACTAAAAGTCAAGTTTTACAAGAAAGTTTGTTAAACAAGTTATAACGAGCTCCTTTATACACGCTTGAGCGCCATCCAAGAGGATATTATTAATAATAATCAGTGGTCATTTCCTAATTTCAGGTTATGGACAACTTGTGTGATATCTACCTGACGTCAGGTACATATGGCAAGCGCGCTGTCTAGGCCCATGAAGCAGACGAACTACTAAACTGTAGTCAGCAAACCGATAAATAGTGTCAAGAAAAAGGTGCTCCAACCGCAACTGTCAGCTTTTGTCTGTTATCGTACATATTCGTGTATGTTTATATGTGGATATATTTATTGTATTATGTTATGACATACAAGAACCTTCATATATCTCTTTTTAAAAAAGTCGTCATTGTAACGGAGCCACGGGAAAAATAGCATATTTATAGCTCTCTAACAGCATTTCTTTATACGTACCCATAGTTACCAGATACAAAAATGTTTTTACTCATAAGCAGAATATTCGTGAATATTGCCAAATATCCAGAATTGTACATTTGATTTAAAAATAAAATATTTAAAATTGTATTGGATTATTTTATTTTCTGGCAGTCTCACTGAAAAGTAAAATGACGTAGGGCGTTCAAAACCCCGTCAGGTGTACTAAATTAATTTCTATTTACTCACACAAAGCTCAGGCTCGGGAGTAAAGTATCTGTCAACATCATCATCATCATCCCTACAAGCCGATAACACTAGGGTTGCAACTCTGCTACTGGAGTAGTCATCGTGGCCCGAGTGGTCCTCCCTGCGCCACGCCGCGCGGTGCCGGTGCCGTACTGTCTCTGAATTATATTCACTGGCACCTCAACACATGCTCACATAGTGCTTATGTATTGTCTATGAATGAAGGCATGTCACTTTCAGTGCGGCGTAAAGTGTTTCGCTTCAACACGTGTTAAAATGACACGTAGATAATAAAAAAATACACAGTAGGTATAGTACGACTTTGATGAATATTGGAAGTATTTTATAGACGAAATCGTTGAATTAATAGAATTATTGAATTGTAGCTTCTTATGTTAAGAGAGCTGGTGTTCGGCAGTCCGGCGGCCGACAGTGACGATGATCACGAGTGGTGAGCGTTAACGAGTCATACATTACCTTCATTGCAACATATACAACAGTCGCAGCAACCACTGTACGGATACGTCGCAGCGGTATTACGTTGTAGTTTCTTATTTCAATACAGATATTAACAAGTAGGTGCAGCGGACGAGAAGTCCCTCAGTAAGCCATAAATAGATAGTAACAATCATTCATCAATATATTTTAACTGCCCACTACAGAGCCGGGAGGGGGCCGCCTTTTAGGGGACGTGAATATGGAGCTTAGACCCACCTAGCGGCTCCAATGCTTAGATCAATGCTTAGGGTACAGTATACATGTTTAGATTATTTAGGTTCACTTATTGCAATGCCCGGGATCGACGATTTGTGATCTCGTTCGCAACTCCGAGCTGAAGCACTGAAACTTTCTAGAAACAAAAAGAAGCTCAACGTTTGATAGCCCGAGCCAGGACTCGAACCCTGGACTGCAGCGACGAGGCAGTTAACTAGAGCAGACAACAATGTGTGGTGATTACATGAACGAGTTGTATGCGGCGGCGCGACGCTGCTTGCGTCCGCAATCAAACGGTCCTTTAGTTGAAGCAAACAAGATAAGACGCGCTAGGTAGTTGTCAATAAGTATGCAGATCTAAATACATATTATTAAAACAATATGTGTTTATAAAGTATACTTTTTTTATAAAGTAAAACTAAGGTTTAACAGTAAGTATATTAAATTTAAAATAAATAAAATAATTAGGTTTTAGGTATAAGAAATACACTACAATTTTTTTTTTTATTTTTTTTTTTATTTATTGAGAAAGAATTAATTATGCATGGCTCTCTTAATGACATTATAAAAAGGGCTCTTGCCACCATAAATATTCCTGCGCTAATCGAGCCGTTAGGAATCAGTCGGGATGATGGTAAGAAACCTGATGGATTGACGCTGGTTCCCTGGGAAATGGGGCGGGCCCTAATGTGGGACGCTACATGCGTCGACACATTAGCACCGTGTCATATCAGGGAGACAGAATCAAGACCGGGAGCCGCAGCAGAAAAAGCTGAAACCGGTAAGTGGCTCAAGTATGCCTCTCTGACAGAGAGTTACATATTTGTACCTTTTGCCGTGGAGACCCTTGGGCCATGGAGTCGCAGTGCCAAAAAATTTTTCCGTACTATTTCACCGCGGCTTGTTGCCTCGACTGGTGACAGAAGGGCTGGCTCATTTTTTGCGCAAAGGATCAGCCTGGCTGTCCAGCGCGGAAATGCAGCCAGTATTCTTGCCACCATTCCACGTGGGCATGATTTGTATAGTTATTAGGATAAGTTAGCTTAAGTTCCTTATTGTATTCTTTCACTACAATTAAATCTAAATTTAGTATTTTTAACCGACTTCCAAAAAGGAGTATGTCCAGCGATAATTCCGTCAATTATGGTCCGATTTTGAAAATTCTTTTTTTGTTTTGTAGGGTTTACACCCAGGGTGGTCCCATTTTATTCATGTCAGGATCTGATGATGGCATCCTGGAGAAATTGAGGGGAACTTTCGAAAGTTGTAGACGGCTAGTACGTTTGTTAGTGTTTCCATAAGGTATTTTAAACCACTACAATTTTATGAAGGTTTGGAGTTGGTCTGATGATGAAGCCGAAACACAGACGATGGAACTTGTCAAGGATTTACAGCAGTCACCTTTTGTTTGGGCTTGATTAATTTGTATTGATGAGTATTTTCCACCTATATGGGTTGTGACTGTATTAAGGGTCTGATGATGAAGACGAGGGACAGTGAAGAGAACTCCTCGACGGTTCACAGTAGCTATCTTGTGTTTGGACTTGATAAATTTGTATTGATGAGAACTTTCCACCTAGATGGATTGCGACTGTATTAAGGGTCTGGTGATGAAGACGAAGAACAGTGAAGAGAACTCCTCGACGGCTCACAGTAGCTACCTAGTGTTTGGACTTGATAATTTTGTATTGATAAGAACTTTTCACTTAGATAGGTTGTGACTGTATACACGCAGTGGGTATGCTAACACTAAAAATAAAAAAATAAAAATTTTAATAAAAAAAATTCAACCGACTTCCAAGTCAAAAAATAACTTTAACTAAAAAGCAAAAAATAACATCCTACCTATGTGCTACCTTCTGATCAGTTTGAAGGCGGTGCCAAGCCAGTGATGTTTTAATTAAATACGTTTAAACTACAAAATTTCTGTGGTTAATCCAGAAACAGCTTTAATTAAAACACGACACTGGCTTGGCACCGCCTTCAAACTGATGAGAAGGTAGCACATAGGTAGGATGTTATTTTTTGCTTTTTAGTTAAAGTTATTTTTTGACTTGGAATTCGGTTGAATTTTTTTTATTAAATTTTTTTATATAGGGATGATAAGTATATGATTTGATTTTTCGCTAGTTTGTTAGAAATGCGAGTCCATTTCTAACCGACGACGGCTTTACGTGCTCTCCGAGTCACGGGGGTGTACTAACACCGCCAACTTTTAACTCCAGGCTGCTATTAAGATTTTCCTTGTAAGAAAAATCCCAATAACCTATTTTGTTTTTGTTGGCCTGACCTGGAATTCGAACCCTGGACCTCATTGTCCGTAGCTGAACCAACTAACCACGGGACCAATGAGGCAGTTACGGGGATAAAATACTGCCTATGCAATGATACTTCAATGATAGATTCGGGGATAATGTAGCTTCCCTATAATCAAAGAATTTTTTAAATCGGATCACCAGTTTCAGATCCTATTCAATGCAAACAAACAGACAACCAAATCTTTCGTCTTTATGATATTAGTAAAGATTAAACAATGATTTTTTAGCTACTTTCAAATTATCCGGATTATAAAATATCCAAATGCCACTTACGACCAATCAACCAGTTAATCGAGTTTCTGAAAGTGGATTTGTATGGCTACAATGTAACAGCAGGTTGTAGGATATGTATACCTGTTACACTATCGCGTGCTGTGTGCACTGACAGTGTGTACACAGGTACAGTGACAGTGCTCTCCTCCACCTTCCACCTGCTATTTACACTCGTCGATGAATCTTTCGCCAATAACACGTCTTTTTCGAACTTGAACTTTATGTTTATTTGGATGCCACAAATAAAATGTCACTAACAACGAAGTTGCCATGGAAACGAGCGATGTGTCCGTGCTGTAAGTTTACAGAATGCAGGCGCTGGCGTCGGAGACATCTCCGGTCGCCGGTCGCACTCACTCAGTCCATAAACATAAAATAACGGATATTCAAATGTGATCCACATTCCGAGGCCGTGGAATCTGAGGCGCGCATCAGCTGAAAACCTAATGCAGTTTGGAAACTTACCAAACAAGCGCTACTTTATATTCCGAATGTTACGAAAATTATAATCAGTCGTAGAAACGGAGCGAAATCATCAAATTGTAAAGATGACACCATTCGACCGACTCCGAACTCTGCCGACAAATGTCCAAGCAGTGGAAGTGATCACTGTCTCAGCTGGGCACGGCGCGGGGAGCCACGTGCGCTGTTCTGCTGAGCACGGGTGCTTACTTCTCCGTGCTCTTCATAGCGTTTTGTGACTTGATCGTCAAATAGGCTCAGTAGGCGGGTAGGTACTGTTTACTAGCTATTGTGTATCTACTACTGTTGAGAGACCAGCGAAAGTTGCACGACATAGCTGATTAGTTAGTCAGTGGAAAAAATACTCTACAAATTGTTTGATTTAAAATTTTACTGTTTTTGAGTGATTTACTAAAAAGCTGAGGTGTTATTTTTTGTTTTCTTTCATGGTTTTCAAAACGGTATTTTAATTTGCAGAAGATAAAAATACCGACACCGAATAACGTAGTAATATAGACAAGTCTTTCATATTTTCCTACTACTCGAACGATTTTTCCCAAGAAAGTCAGTATTCGACTCGATTATGTAATTCGTAAATGCTGCACTGAACGGTACGAAAGCAAAAAATGAGTGAACAAAAAGTGTTGTGTGGAACCGGACCGGTCCACTGAGCGGCTCGCAGCGACTGCAGGATCAATGACTCGCATCACTAGCACCTCACCGCCGCGCCCGAAATGAGTGAGTGCCTTGAGTGGAACAGCTTCTGTAGGCCTAGCATGCGACCAAACGACGTGAACAATAATGTCATCCAATAAACGAAATTGCAACCAAAAATGTGCCTCCTTCGTTGCGTTGGGAGTTGGGACGAAAGAGATGGAATTGGGACTACTCCGCCACTGGTTGACATTTTGTCTGTTACCTAATAGCAGCCCCTGTAGGATGACGATTCTCTTTCTACGATAGGAAACGCTTCGAAAACTAGAAAAATGTATGGGAATGACAAATCTTGATCACCTGTCGATAGCAAATGTAATTCCCATACATTTTTCAAGTTTTCGAAGCGTTTGCGATCGTAGAAAAAGAATCGTCGTGCCCCTTTGCTGCCGGGGCAGGTTCGGCTAACCGTCGCGCGGCACGCTGCCGAGGTCGCGGCGAGGGTGGCACTAATTAGCTGCGGGCGCGCCGCGCTGTCCCCGGGGCCCTGCGCCGCTACTTTGGCACGGAAACATTATAAAATGGCCAAAAAGCACTTACTTAACAATAATTTAAATATTGAAATAAGTAAGTAATATGTACCTGCCTACTGTAATAAAAACGTGGTTGTTGAGAGCAGATCAGCAGAGCGAGACATGAGCTGATAGGTGTTTACTATTCATAACTGAAGATCGCCCACTTAAAAGTACAAAGTAAAGATGCATAGATATATTTTTGTACGGTAGAGTTTCATCAAATTAATGATTACGTACTATCACTACACCATCCGCTCGCTCGCTCCATCGATGCTTACGTCGAACGGTCGCAATGAAATCGCGATAACCCAATGCCCCTCAGTGCCGCTCAGTGCCGCTCAGTGCCGCTCAGTGCCGCTCAGTGCCCCTCAGTGCCGCTCGCCCGGCTGCGATAACGATACACAGGAATGTTGGCGATGCTGTCCAGCGGCTCGTGTCGACGTCGGCTCATCCCGGTGACGTGTACGACACCGCGCCTGCTAGCGTAACAATCTCCAAGCACCACAGAAATCGAGCGAGCGGGGATATAAAGCGTACCTAGAGATTAAACAAACGTTAGGTTGACTATTTTTTTTCGTGTGTTTTTAATATGATTTATAACAGGTACTTTTAATCCAAGTCAACATCCATCTCGCTGAAAGTCGTCATATCCCAGAATACCTACCCACCTTACCTTATCAACAGATAGACGTCCACTGCTGGACATAAGCCTCTTGCATGGACATTCAAGCATAACGATCTCGTGCCGCCACCATCTCCTGCTCCCTGCAACCCGCTAGATATCCTCGGTCCACCTAGTGGGCGTGGATCGCCATTCCTGCACCTTGGGAGTTGGAACCCCAACGTTTATCGGCTCTTCGTACTATGTGGCCTGCCCATTGCCACTTCAGCTTCCCATCCTAGTATACCTACTTATATTAAGACCAATCGAAGAATAGCTGAGTGCTCATAGAAATAGATTCAATGTTTTGTGAGCGTGCTCCGGTGTCATGGGAGCCAACATGGCTGTAACCAGAGACGTGTCGACTGCTGATGCAGCACAGAGCCGTGGAGCCGTCGCCCGTCGCCCGTCGCTCGTCGCCTGTCGCTAGTGAAGTCGCGAAGTCGCGCAGCCGTGTCGCTGTCGCGAGCTGTTGCCAGGTCGGCGCTCACGCACACTACGCCGCACTTATCAATGAACTAACCTAATTAACATTCTACGAAATTCTTAACACTGAATGAAATATGTAGGTACGAGTTACCAATTTAAAATTTAGTAACTTCGAAGTAGGCCTTCATCGGGGAAACGTAAAAATAAATATTAAACGTAGTTAATGTTTAAGAAATCTCAAAAAAAAAATTGCCTGGGAAATCAAATAGTAGAAAAGTAGAAGACACATGAAAAAACAGAGTAAGTACAATAAGTATAGAATCACTATCAATTTTTCACCTAATTCCACAATACATAATAACTAATTTTGATATTAGATACGTTAGACGACTCTGCCATAAGCTACAAAATACCATTTCTGATTTCAAATTCCATCAATTGACTTGCAAATTGAGACCCACTCTCACTCAGAGCAAGCACGGGTGCTCGGGTGTTCGGGTGCACGGGTGCACGGGTGCGCGGGTGCACGGGTGCTCGGATGCGCGGGTGCGCAGTGCGCGGGCGCAGCGACGCGCCGCAGCGCTGAGCCCATAACCGTCAATCAGCGCTGAGTGCCGAGGACTTTACGACGCATTTACATATTATTTTATTCTATACCATGTGGCTCATTTCTACATAATAATAATATAGTTGGAAGTATTCACACGACCAGAATGTAGACAAGCTCGCAAGTCGCAATGGCTTCACGAGCGTACCGCGCTCGCTCGTACTCGTACGCCGCAGCGGCGCGCACGTCGCAGGAGCGCACACGTGACGACTACTTCAAATACTTACGTGTTGAATACTATCCTTTCATTAAAAAAAAAATGGAATAATGAAATAGGTAAAGTTGAATTGTCATTAAATATGGAACTCGTTATCTGAACAAAAACAATACAGAATGTTATTTCGAGCCGGGGTCAGCGGGCGAACGCTTTCGATAACCTTATTTATTCGTCCGCCCCGCGCCCCGCGCCCCGCGCCCCGCGCCCCGCGCCCCGCGCCCCGCTCCCCGCTCCCCGCGGCTACAAACTTCTAGAATGATTTTCAATTTTTACTCTTCCTCTGGGTACCTACGTTTGAGACTCGTAAGCAAACATAATACTGCGCTCAGAATAAAAACTTCGGTTGTTGATTGAATCGAATCACAACTAATTTCGTTTATTTGTTTAACATGAAGCGCCAAGTGTGAGTCGACTTGTAGCAGCGACTGCGGAGTGCGGGGCGCGGGGTGGCTCCCTCTGCTCGGAACCTCCCGCGGACGCTGCCACCGGCCCTGTTATCCAACTTGTTACGCGTTGAGGCGCTCGACCTCGGGTCCGTCTTTGACCTTGTGTGATATCCAGGGGTGTGGCGTGAGGAGGGGCGCAGAGAGCGATAGGCTTCGTTACATAAGTTACGTAGTAACATTGGTCAGTAATAACTTAGTTTTTATAAAGCTTGCAAAAGCACAGCATTCTTTAGAGTTTAGAGAATGCTAATTGCTAAGGATAGGTGACGGCCCTGCGGTTGGTCGCGGCGGTGATGAGTCCGCACCCAGGCGACGAGCCGTCCGTTGATATATGACGTATGGGGTGCGGTGCGTGCGGTGCGTGCGGTGCGTGCGGTGCGTGCGGTGCGTGCGGCGCACGCGGCGGTCACTCGCTGGGTATTTTTTATTAAGTTATCTTTGTATCATATTTCAGTAAAGACTTGGTTATTACTTTTCAAGAACCGTGTTATCGCAGTGGATTTGTCCTCTGCCGCCGATTTCGAAGGGCGTATGTTCGAATCCGGTCCGGAGCATGCATCTCCAACTTTTGTGTTATGTGCATTTTAAGAAATGAAATATCACAATATATGAAAGGCGGTTAATACATTCCCCATCTCAACACCGTTGCAAAGTTCTACTATTGTGAAAAAACAATAATAACATCAAAATCATTAAGCGTGGTTCAACAAGTTGTTAATCTATACTAATATTATAAAAAGGTAAAGTTTGTAAGTTTGTAAGTTTGTAACATTCTTTAAATGGGGTAATCTTCGGAACTACTGGTCCGATTTCAAAAATTCTTTCACCAGTAGAATGCTACATTATCGGGGAGTGCTATAGGCTATATTTTATATTGGTATCATATATATTAGCCGAGTTAACACAGTTTTTGTCATACAGGTCAGACCGAAAATCCTCTTAAGCAGACTTATTCGCATGCGCTGCCTTAACCATTGTGTAAAATTGAAATTAATGTATGGAGGCTTTATGTATCTTTAAAAGTTCTACAAAAAAAAAGTCCGCGACACCATATATCTATCTTCTATATATTAGAAGATATAGTACCTTTTGTGTTTTAAAAATTATTAATTTTATATACTTAGGTTTGCGTCATTATTTATGCTACTTAACTTAAATCCTAATCAAAATAAATTATTTCATAATCACAAGGACATTATGGAGATAAGATTTGCCCTTTATAGTATGTTAATTAGTTAAAAAGTTTCGGAGATAATACAAAATTTCTAAAAGACGCAGAAATTCCGCTACATGACGCCCCGCGCTTTCAATTACGTAGTTCCCGTTCCCGTGTGAATATGGGGATCAAACATAGCCTATGGACACTCGCAAATAACTTACTACTGGTAAAAGAATTTTCTTAATCGGTCCAGTAGATCCAGAGATTACCCCTCTTTAGTTTCTTGGGAAATAGTCCTTTGGTCATCGCACCACGCTCAAAGGGCAGGACCGATTTTGCTAAAGGTAGGGGAAGGGTAGGGGTAAGGTAGGGAAGGTGTAGGGTACGAGTAGGTTAGGGTAGGGTAGGGGTAGTGTAGGGGTAGGGTAGAGGTAGGGGTACGATAGGGAAGGAAAAGGGTAGGATAGAGGTAGGGTAGGGAAGGGGTAGGGTACGAGTAGGGTAGGGTACGGGTAAGGTAGGGTAGGGTAGAGGTAAGGCAGGGGTAGGGTAGGGTTAGGGTTAGCGGTAGGGTAAGGGAAAAGTAGGGGCACAGTAGGGTTGGGTAGGTTTAGGTAGGGAGTAGGGTGAGGTAGGGGTAGGGAAGATGTGTACATAAGTAAAAGCGAAAGCATGACCGCTATTCCACTAATATTTTAAAGACGAAAGTTTGTGTGTGTGTGTATGTTTGTTCCTCCTTTACCCTGGGGCTGCTAAAGCGATTTGGATGAAATTTGGAATGGAAATAGATTTTATTCTGGATTAACATATAGGCTAATTTTCATCCCGGAAAAATCCATGGTTTCCGAGGGATTTCTAAAAAAACTAATTTTACGCGGACGAAGTCGCGGGCGTCCGCTAGTATGTATTATTTATAGTAGACTCACATGGCACTTGTACGTGTAGGTACTGTTTCGTACGAGCGACAACATTTAGTCGTGCGACACGTCGCGCGGCGCGTTGTGTGCGCGCTCTCCCGCACTAACGTGTGAACCAGTTATGTATATGTACGCGCTATTGTATATCTCATAATCTATTCAATAAAGAAGTGTTTTTATCGAATAGACCAAACCTGTTCACGCTAAACTATCTATTAGCATACGAGTGGATAGATACGTAGCGAAGGCGCGCGCAGTCGAGTGCGTGCCCGGTCTCCGAGTCGAAAGTCTGTTACTTCTAAATGAGAGCGTTGATTGAATTGAGTATTTGACTTCTTTTGAAAATATCGTTTTTCATGAAACTTTAAGGTAAAAAACCAAAAATGCAGGCGGCGCCGAAACGACGGAAACCGTTGTGTTTGAAAGTCCACACTAGAGTCCGACAGCAAACGTCCCATAGCTTATAATGCTGATGATGATAACAAGATTACACACACAAATTATTAAGCAGAAGATTTTGATTATTACTTATTTGACCTCGTATAATCCAAAGTGGAATATTAGCAAACATTCAAAATGTTTCGTATGTATCTCGATGCTCGTCAGTGTTGTATGTGTGCGAGGGCGAGTAAACAAATTACTGAAGTGTATCAGCACGGGGACACAAACAAACACGCACAACAAACCACATCGAAGACGTTTTGGACGCCTCCTGTGCGGGCGCCGCACTAGTGTCGTGTCTTCATTGTTAGGGAATCGTACCGTACATACTCATAGAAAATTTGCATTTGCAAACATTTGTACGTCTTGAAAATAATTTAATACAACAATTAATAATGTAATTTAACCCCTGTTTCACACCCTTCTCAATTAATTTTGGCATCAAAAGTATCCTTTAACCTTTTTTGTATTATAGTCTCAAATTGTGCCAAGTTTCATTTGAATTTAATCAGTAGTTGTATGTTAGCTTCAGTATCTATTATAATGCTTTCCAACATTTTTAAAATACCTTCAATGTACAGACTTGGACCTGCTATAGTTTTATTAATAGTATTTTTTTTTTTATTCTTTACATGTTAGCCCTTGACTACAATCACACCTGATGGTAAGTGATGATGGAGTCTAAGATGGAAGTGGGCTACATGTTAGAAGGAGGATGAATATCCACACCCCTTTCGGTTTCTACACGACATCGTACCGGAACGCTAAATCGCTTGGCGGTACGTCTTTGTCGGTAGGGTGGTAACTAGTCACGGCCGAAGCCTCCCACCAGCCAGACCTGGACCAATTAAGAAAACCTCAATCGGCCCAGCCGGGGATCGAACCCAGGACCTCCGCCTTGTAAATCCACCGCGCATACCACTGCGCCACGGAGGCCGTATACTCTTAAGTATAGAAAATAGATACTATTGTACACTGTATTTCTTAGTTTTACACGTCTAATTTGTTAAATCAATAAAATATGAATTTAGAACTTTGAGCTAATATATGAAACTAACGAAAAAAAACTATAGTTCCTGATTTGTGAAGAACAGAATTTCACGACGAGGGAGACACAAACGTCTGCACAATAGTAGTTAGTAGGTATCTACTTACTCATAAGTTCTATTTTTATTTTTTAACCGATTTCCAAAAAGGACGAGGTTCTACTTTCGGCTGTTTGTATCTTTTTTTTTAATTCTTATTATTGTTAATGATTCAAAAAATGGTCATTTTGACGTAACTAAATTGTATGATTTTAAGAGGATGAAAATCTTTTGCGTGAGTTATAGAAATCGTAAATGTACCTATATCGTATCGTGTGAGTGATCTGTAAATCTTTAGTGTTCGCACATCACTAGTTTACTCTGACTAGGGCATGCATGGGGAGCGCTACAGGTGACGCCACAGGTGGAGGGCGGCGCGCCCACCGCTCGCCCGCACCCTGCCGCCCTGCCGCCCGCCCGCACACTGCCGCCCTGCCGCCCGCCCGCACCCTGCCGCCCTGCTGCCCGCACGCCGCCCTAGCCTACTTCTGCCGTGCGTTTACTTTAATTGGACGACCATAACAGTATAATTAGATTACTTACTTCTATCGTGGACTTAACTATAGTCTAATGTACAGTCACATTGACTATCTGCAACTCGTTATGTATAAGTACTTATATAAATGTACGTCTACAGCTGTTCGTTAGTCTTGCTTATTAAAAATAGAATAGGATTAACTCATTTGGATATTTTTTGAAGTTGATAGCTTTTAACTCTAACGGGATTCTTAGAGGACAATAAAGGATTCTTAATTAAATTCAATAATTAATTATTGTATAATAAGTGATCACATTCCTAGATGCACACGTTTTTTATCTAAACCTAATACAGAGCTGGTTTAAAAAGGTAAATAACTAAATAGTCAAAGGTACATTCGAAAATCGGAATCACCGATATCAGTTTTGCTATTCCATGAATACTTTGGATTTCTGTGTAAGATGATAGCCCGCCGGAGCTTCCTCTATGAAGGGTGCTGTGGGTGGCTCAGTGTTGAACTAAGAGCCTCACCCCCTTACGATTCTCTCCCAACTGGGGCTACTCGACGGAGATGTTTCGCAGAAGATGTCTACGAGCTCGTGCTCTAGGCGCACCCTCGCCACGGCAAGCGGCGCGACTGCGGCCGGGCGGCGCGGCCAGTGCGACGTGCGTTGGTCGGCGCAGTTTACGAGCGGGCGCGGCGTGCGTGCGGCGCGCGCCCGCCGTCCATCACTCGCCGCGCCCGCGCCCGCGACCGCAGCGCTCGCAGGGCTGCCAGCAGCGGACTACATCTTAGGCCTAGTTCGGACTATTTTAGTCGGGTACGAACGATTTTTGGGCGGTAAATCCACAAATTGTTTGTACTCGACTAAAATACCAAAGTATCCTGAACTAAGCATAAGGGCGATGGAGAACACGATAACATCGGCTGTCCGCCAGTCAAGTCCCGTCAAACTCAGTACAAGCGTTTCTGATAATAGGCAGTAAAAAGTTGTTCATTTACAAATAGACAATTTAATTGTACCAATATATTTGTAAAATAATTTAATAGGTGGTAAAAAGCCTAGTTGTAGATTAGACTTTGCTAGGAAACTTTTATTTCAAAGTTATAGGGATAGGGCGTTTTATTTTCAAAGTAGTAGATGCCGCGCGGTTTTACCCGCGTGGTTCCCGTTACCGTATGATTACAGGGATAAAATATATGGCCTATAGCCTTCCTCGATAAATGGGCTATCTAACACTGAAATAATTTTTCAAATCGGACCAGTAGTTCCTGAGATTAGCACGTTCTATCAAACAAACAAACAAACAAACTCTCCAGCTTTATAATATTAGTATAGATGAAGAAGCAAGTAAATGTTACATTGGAGGTGCAGACTAAAACACTAATGATTAAGAATATAAATTTTTGATTTATTGTTAATTTAATACTTAACAATAAAAGTTACGTAAATTAGCTAAATATACGAACTTAGGTTGTAACGAAATTAAGTTTCATGGTATCACCAAATGGTTGTGACGGTTACCGGTGGGCGCTGTCCTTTCCGGACCCTTATCCGTTGAACTTTAAACATTTTTGTGAGACCCTCTGAGTCTGAAGTCCTCTACAACTGCCACAGCTAAATAATAATAATTATTATATTTCTTTTATTTAATTTCTTAGATATTATATCTATGAAGAATATTTTTTCTAAGTGCCATTATTCTTTGTTTTTTTAATTTAATTATTCATAAAATGAGAATCGTAAATTATACCTACTTATAAATTAGTAGATGCCCATAGAAACTCTGCTCGAACTAGGTAGGCACGTCGAATGATCGGACCAATTAGCCAGTCTCCCGCATACCACTCACACCATATCCGTACGCATCAATGTTCACTCGTACAAAGACAATGTAATGTCCTCGCAGGAGTACCGCAGTGTACACAACAGTTGCTCTTGTACCAATTGTTCCGAGTAAGTTAAGCAAAGCGATACAAGACATTTACCTAGTAAGTCGTGGTAAGATTATACACAATCGATGAATTTCTAATGATATGCTTGGAGGCTATTGGCTCAGCTTCCAACATCACACAAAAATGTAAAAAAGATTGTAATAATTTTAACAACTGTAAATTTTAATAATGTATGATTAAAAAAAGCAAGTCGAGATTATTTCCGAGCGGTGGTTCTCAGCAGAACCTGCCTTCCGAACAGGTGGAGTATTAATCTGCAAATAGTCAAACTTGATTTTCCTTAGTGTTTGTAAAGTAAACCTACTTTAAATAAATTAATTTTGATTTTTTTATTTGCTTAACTTAACTTAAAAATAGGGAACGTGAAAGTGACGCGACAACCCTAACGCAGTGTCGACGCGCGGGGAGCCCGCGGCACCCCGCCTTAACTACTAATTATAATTTAAGTTGCCGCCGCACCCCCCGCCCCGCCCGCTCGGGGACTCATTACTGAAAAAGGTTTTTGAACGACATTATATTGTCTTCATTAAAGAAATCACATAAACACGCACACAGCGAGCGCCGGCAGTCGCTCCGGCCAACTGTCGGCAGTCACACACTGTCCCGACAGCGACGAGAGACGAGAGCTCTTTGCTGCAGAGCATCCGCCACAGTCAGATAGCTGTTGCTCTCTTAAGGCTATTCTCTCCTTGTTTCACATGATACAGCATTACCAAGTTTTACATTTTACATTTTCTATTATTATATTTACATTATAAGCTCATTTCAACGCCCACTACAGGACCAAGGTTTTTTTCCTTAGAAAAGGGGATAGGTAAAACTTAAACTTAAACTGACCACGATGCCAATCGGCGGATTAAGAAGGTAATCTAACCCTCTTTTATATGCTAACTATGAGATGCTACTGATAACGACCGAGTCCGACGGCTTCACGTGCTCTTCGAGGCGACTCTCCCACTCCGGACTGAGAAGTTTTTAAAAGAAATAAAGGCTCAGTATCTCACAGCCCGACCCAGGAGTGGAACCGAGGATCTCGTGATCCGAAGCCACACAGGCTAACCACTGGGCCGACGAGGCAGAGTCAGGCAACAGGCAGATGTAACGGACAAGTAAATATGAAACACCAGATCAACCGCCGCCGCCGCCGCCGCCGCCGCCCGGCATGCCGTCCTACCAGTTCCACAACTACTCGACGCAACGCTGTTCCGAATGTGATTCATTTGGAGTTTTCATTATTTTGCGCTTAATCTGTCATCTTTGCGTCGTACTGATAATTGAAGCAGCAGAAAATATAACTGTACAATAAGGGCGGCGACACAAGCAGCGCTTTTCGCATGAACTGTCAATTAAATATACAATCGTTCACCGTGTGTTGCTCACCAAACGAAAGCCTCACTCAATAACTGCCTCGTCGGTCTAATCCTCAGCCGTGATCCACTGATCGTGAAGTTTTGGTTTCGAGTCCTGGATCGGGCAATAAAATAATAAGCTCTTCTTTCTTACAAGAAGTTTCCAATAACTCAGCCCGGAGTTGGGCAGTTTACGGCTACATTATGTGTCTGTTTTCGGCCATCATCAATAATTAAAATCACTGATATCAAACCTGTAAGCCTGCCGCCCCGCGTTAGATCTGCGCGGTGAGTCCCAGCATCACATTCCCTCTCCTGTGAGGCGGGAGGCCTGCCTTATATTCGGCCATTAAAAGAGGCTGATCAGTACAAAACTTTCCTTCGTTTCGATTGTGTAGAGTTGTCGGTTTTCAAATATGCAGTCGGTTGGTCGCTAGGTAGTCGCCGCTGCAAGCCCCGTGTGCGTTGGGCCTGCGGTGGAAGGGACCGGACGTCGTCCGTCATGTGACCAGCGGCCCACTGGGAACAACTGCTGCGACGAGATTATCGGCGATAGCTATTAATACATTGCATACATTTTTTCAAGTGCACTAGATAGTCATGATAGGTATCAATTTAAAATGCATATAAGGCGAGACTGGAGCGAGAGCTACACTTCGTTATAAAGTCGTATGCCGAAGATGCTCCGGTTTAGGTGTGAAACGCGTGTTGAGGACTTTCTGTCGAATCTGACGTAGTCGTATGGTTTCGGTAGTTTTAAATGGTTTTAAAGTATATCAATCAGTAAGTTTAAAGTATATTAAAGGTGTATAATAATACCTACAAATGTTTTAATTTTGTATCTTAATGTAAGCTCACCCATTCCTTTAGGTTACTCTTATATCGACAGATTTTCGAAATTCACACTTTTTAGCCATTAACTAAACTAACTCAAGATGCCAGTTAAGTACCTACTTATTTCAGTTTGTTTGTTTGTCGTAAGTGTACCCACCAATATCTCACACTCGGTGTAGCAGTCAACAACAAGCGAGGTACGCTCCCTCACGTTATCTGCCGCGCTCGAGTAAGTACCGCGCTACTTGCCTGCTGCCTCCACTCGCTAGCCGTGTGCCGTGTGCCGTGTGCCGTGTGCCGTGTGCCGTAGTACAGTAGTAGTGATATGAGCTGGTTATAATTGCTAATCAGTTTTTTGTGCAGCGCTCAGCGGGGGCGCGGGCGCGGCGCGGAGCGGGGGCGCGGTAAAGGCCACTTCACACACTCGACTAACTTGCGCTAAAATGTTGCAGACATAAGACATTATTTTTTTTAATGACTTCAATAAAGGGTGTTCTCAATTCGATGGATATTTTTAATGTTACCTCACTTCTCTAGCATTCAGCAGCTATTTCCAGAATCAGAATCATTCATTTGTAAGAAACATTACATTTTTTTTTATAGGTATAACAAAATAGAATTTTCACAAAAAACGATCAAGTAGTTTGGTTTCTGAATAAAAATAACTGAAATAAGTATGCCATTCAAGTAACGCCACAACTTAATTCGCAAGAAAATCAGTGTAAGCTATCATTCAAGGTCAAGCCGAGTCTCTTAGTGATAAGATTACTTTAGTGTACACTGTACTGACACGATCACTACACTCCCCGCGACACACAAGTCGTGTTGTGTGATGTCTGCGTACGGGATGTGTGCAAATAGTGGCACCGGTGTGAGCGCCGCATAGCTTCGCTGCACATTATCATAGCGCCAAGGTCGAGACGAGCCTCTGTACACTGTACACTGTACTGACACGATCACTACACTCCCCGCGACACACAAGTCGTATTGTGTGATGTCTGCGTACGGGATGTGTGCAAACAGTGGCACCGGTGTGAGCGCCGCATAGCTTCGCTGCACATTATCATAGCGCCAAGGTCGAGACGAGCCTCTGTACACTGTACCACAGTATAACTACTGTGACTGTACACTGTACTGACACGATCACTACACTCCCCGCGACACACAGCATGTATCGTCAGGTACAGAGGCGTTAACTGTACATGTACAGTGCGACGCGAGTGTCGCGGTGCGGGACGCGACCGCAGGTGAAACACTACGACACACAAATCCTTTATAATATCACAATTTAAACCGGAAACTTACTCGCACCACCTCGTATCGTACATATAACTCGTCGCTCGCGCTCGCGCCGGCTCCGAGCGCTACGTAATGTGTAGGTATGTCGCAGTGGAGCTAACAAACAGGAATAGCAACGGAATTAATTAATTTATAATACGGTATTACGGAGCAGCGCATACAGACAGCCTCACTCTGACCGACACCGATGAACAATCGTTGTATCATTTGTATCTACAATCTACAATATCTACACTACAATGAATTTACATTTTTTATTGTTATAATTTTTTTTTTGAGAAATAATAAGTACAATAGGAAACTTAAGCTAACTAATCCTGATAACAATATAAATCATGACCACGTGGCACGTGGAGCGGTAGCAAAAATACTGACAGCATAGTGCATTTCCACGTTGGACAGCCAGGCTGATCCTTTGCGCAAAAATGAGCCAGCCCTGTGAAGTCCTAATTCGGAGATTTTTTTTGACACTACGACTCAACTGGTTACAACAAAATAAGTAACCCTAGGTCAGAGAGGCACACCTACCTCCTTGTGCCACTTAGGTACCGGTTGCAGCTTTTTCTGCTGCGGCTCCCGGTCACACTGAAATTTTTTTTCAGTTCTTTTATGAGTTTAGTCCTTAAGAATCGATTTTATTATATTAAAACTCGGTATGAAAAAAATATGGGCAGTAAAATTCGATGAACGAATGACAGCGTTAAGTTTTTTGTGCGCAATCTAAGTATTCTGCGTACCTGCGGCCTGCTGCTCCTCGGTTCTGCGCACCTATCACCGAGCGCTCTAGCGCACCCGCACGCAAGTGTACGCTGTTGGCGGGAGCGCTCGCCGCGGCTTGCTGCTGCTGCGCACCTTTCACTTTTCCGGCGTAGGTATTGAGACGTACATAGTGTATGCGTGGCGTGTGCGTGGCGTGGCAACATACACTAAAATGTATTATTCACGCAGTGTTGCCAGTTGGGTCTTGTGAGAAGTTACCCGAAATATTAAAAAAAGTAACCTTTTTGTGTAAAAGTAACCTTTTCACAAGCTTTTCACGTAACTACTCTTGCTTTTTGCGTTCCACAGCATGGTTAAACCACCATTTCAGCCTCTGGGGGCTAAAGTAATTTTGTTTTTTTTTTAATATCTGTCTGTTACGAATACTAGCCAAGTACTAAATTACTACAAACCGAAGGAGATTTTACTCGTATATAGAATCATCTTAGGTAAGGCCCTGATTGTTTGCCTTTTTCCTCATAGGATAAGAAAAATACAATTAAAGAGCAAGAATTTAAAAAACAATAGACGGTAATTTCTTAAATTTATACTTGATTTTTTTAAGAAATTCAATGTGACTGCATATGAAATTCACTTATGTCGCAACGTCAATTGTAACGTCTTCATTTATAGTGAGATTGACACAGAAACATCGATGAGTTCTTGAGCATTTGTCCGCATTTCTTGATTTAACGACCGTTCTGTTTTATATATTCGAAATTGTAAGTTAATTCTATAAATTCCGAAATATCACGCAAAAGTAACCTTTTTATTAATGTAACCTAAAAGTTACCAATGCAGTCAAAAAATCACCTAAAAGGTTACAAAAGTAACCTTCTGGCAACACTGTATTCACGTATTATGTCGGTGCCGTGAGACAAAGCAATAACATTAGCGCACCTACGAGTAGTAGCGTCATCTAGAAGTCTAGAAGTAGGTTATTGTATCGCACTCAGAAACAGTATTAGCGCAGACAAAAAAGTTTTCAGATCGGAAAATAGTACCTACCACAAACTAAGTAGGGACATACATGAAAGTTTTAAAGATCACATTTTTGAAACCGTTTAAAACAGATTATATTATATTTGTCTAGGTAGAAACTTTAAAGTAGAAAAGATTACAATTGCAAAGCGTGACAGATATTCACCTAGATACTCGTACAGTCCACGAATTTCGTCATTGTATTCATGTATTCGCATACATTTGCTCGTGGTTGCTACCCGCATGGCCGCAGCCGGCTCCAGTGCGGTCGACAGGACTCCTTCGTTCCGAGTGGAGCGAGTGAAGCGAGTGAAGCGAGTGAAGCGAGTGCTCTGCGTCACTCGTGGTGACTACTCTTACTACTACTACTACAGCTGCGCTCTAGTAGGGCAGCACACGGTGCACATTATTGTCAACATAAGTTACACATTTCTTGAATTTCGCTTTACTCCCGCAAATTAACTCTATGTTCGTGCTGTCGGGCAGAATAATATGTTAATAGAATAAAAATTTTAATAAAAAAAATTCAACCGACTTCCAACTCAAAAATTAACCTAAACTAAAAAGCAAAAAATAACATCTTACCTATGTGCTACCTTCTGATCAGTTTGAAGGCGGTGCCAAGCCAGTGATGTTTTAATTCAAGCCGTTTAAATTACACAATTTCTGTGGTTCTTTCAGAAACGGCTTTAATTAAAACATGACACTGGATTGGCACCGCCTTACTGAGTGTGAACTGACTGTCCTCCGTCTTCATCACCAGACCCCCTATGCAGTCACAATCCATATGGGTGGAAAGTTCTCATCAATATAAAATTTATCAAGTCCAAAAACAAGGTAGCTACTGTGAACCATCAAGGAGTTCCCTTAACTCTCCTTCATCTTCATCACCAGACCTCTAATACAGTCACAACCTATCCTGGTGGAAAGTTCTCATCAATACAAAATTATCAAGTCAAAACACAAGGTAGCTACTGTGAACCGTCGAGGAGTTCCCTTAACTATCCTTCGTCTTCATCACCAGACCCCTAATACAGTCACAACCCATCTAGGTGGAAAGTTCTCATCAATACAAAATTATCAAGTCAAAACACAAGGTAGCTACTGTGAACCGTCGAGGAGTTCCCTTAACTATCCTTCGTCTTCATCACCAGACCCCTAATACAGTCACAACCCATCTAGGTGGAAAGTTCTCATCAATACAAATAAATTAAACCCAAACAAAAGGTACCTGCTGTAAATCATTGACGAGTTCCATCGTCTGTGTATCGGCTTCATCATCAGACTCCAGACCTTCATAAAATTGTAGTGGTTTAAAATACCTTATGGAAACACTAACAAACGCACTAGCCGTCTCTACGATTTTCGAAAGTTCCCCTTGATTTCTCCAGGATGCCATCATCAGATCCTGACATGAAAAAAATGGGACCACCCTGGAATCAAACCCTTCAAAACAAAAAAAAAATTTTCAAAATCGGTCCACAAATGACGGAATTATCGCTGGACATACATAAAAAAAAAAAAAAACATACATACAGCCGAACGTAGAACCTCCTCCTTTTTGGAAGTCGGTTAAAAACTCAACTGGAATAAGGGTTAACAACTACCTATGTATTATTAACCCTTATTCCAATTGAGTTTTTCCAAGGCAAAGGCGATGAAGGATGCGAGATTATTATTAGCAGTTATTAGCAGATGGTAGACGAAACGTATCACCCTGCAATAATACGTTCCTCCGGTCGGTTGTTCAGTGGCATGTCGGACATGGAGCCAAACCAAGCGAGTCTCGAGTCCGCTCGACATTGAACTTCAAGCACGAATGTGCTGCATTTGAAATTCAATGAGCGATTTTGGATTCAGTGTGAGCGTGACGCACTCGCTCGCTGCTACTGGCTGCTCCTGACAGTTTACATTAGCTGTCGTCTGTACATAAGTCTGTATATATAGGTTCGTGTGTTATATAATTTCTTCTTGGACTACCTACGGTGGCCATAAACATCATGAACGTTGTTGTTGTTCTGTGAACTGTGTTCTTGATCTCATATCCGTGACAACCTCGTAGTATAAGACGAGAGAAGGAGACTTATAACCCTTAGCATGTTTAACAAAATCGAAAATATTTATAAAATTTGCCTTAAAAACGCATTTGGCATAACAACGGAAAATAACAAAAAAATGGCGACAAAAGTCGAGTAAGCGGGTAATGTATTATGTGAGGTACAGTCTACCGCATGACTACGAATGTGACGTATAAATGAATATAGATTTGCCAAATTTCCGTCATACAAAAAGTCGAAAGCGGAAAAAAGTAAAACAGTGGTCAGTTTCATGTTTGATTCAGAAGCGCGCCATTTGACAGTCGGATGAGGCTGCGCCACCGCCGGCTGCGCGCTGCTTCTCGACCGAGCCTTCGCGTCGCATCGACGAAGCTAACCATCATCATCATCATCATCATCAGCCGACGGACGTCCATGTTCCAAATAACACGGTTTAGAGTCACCTGCATCCTGCACCTTGACATCTTGTCGCCATTGCAGCACTTTATGACCCCAACGTGCGTCGCCTCTTCGAACTATATGCGTCCATTTCCACTTCAGCTTTGCTATATTGATTATATATATATGATTCGATCACGCAAATGTACTCCGAGCATTACTCCCACCATTACGCGCTGAAATAAATATGAATAACATTTTTCTAATTAGTTTTCGGAGCAAGCCAAAAGACCGATGTAAAGACGACAAGTCTCAACTAGAACAGGAACAGAGGCAACGGCGCAGCACTTCGTAAGCTTGCGAGGATACCACCGACGAGCTGCTGCAGTCAGCTATGTCCTATACCTACGTATGTTGCGTTGATCTATGCCCTACGTACGATGACCTATGATTTTCTTTAATCATTGTTACTTGTCGGAATAAAATAGCAAGACGGATAATACTCTCTTGGATAAGCTCATTCAAAAGATGTGCCTCGGCTACTTCAAGTGCGGGATGATTTTGATCCAAGCATCGTAACATTACATACGAAATCACAAAGACTAATTTGTAGTTGAATTTAGAAGTACAAGTTTTAAAACATTACATTTGTTTTCCTATTGTAGCAGTGAATCATCGACTAGCAATCGTATGGATTCTCTGTCAATGTAGAATTGTGCTCTTGTATGACATATATGTATAACTCTCGATGCTATACAATATGCTCCAAACAGTTGTTCATAAGTCGGTATTTGCCGTGGAGCGTGCGCAGAGCCCGCCAGTGCGTCGGTGTAGAAAGCTGCCGCGGATTCGCGCCTTATACGATAGCGAGCGCGCTGCGAGTGGCGGGATGTCACCTTCCGCTACAGGGAGATGTTGCGTAACTAATGCCTGCTACTGTTTGAAAGTGTATTTAGATCTACGACCTTGTCGGTTGGACTTGGAGTCCTTTTAGATCAATATTCATCAAGTAGGTACCAGTTCGTCAAGACAGAAGGAAATTGTGACGAAAGTTACACACACTGCGGGCCGCGTAAAGTGGAACAGTGGGTCGCGCTGTTTGGTCAAGTGCGGCGCGGCGGAGCTGCTGCCGGCAAGTGTACCGAGGTCATTGGGACCTTGTAGGTAAAGGGTTTAGTAGACTCACCACGTTGTTTTAATTGTTCGGCGGGTACTGTGTGCCTCTAAGATCACTAGCACCTTTGTGTCAGGACCACACCGAGGCAGTAACACGACCTAATGAATCTCTTCAATTACCATCGCACCGCAAAACCTAAGCATACATCGGTTGCGCCACCTGACTGCAGCTGGACATCGGCGCACGGCTTACTGTACGAACGAGTTACTGCTGTAGCCGCCACTTGCGTAAACCTTATTATTTGTATCTGTCTGATACGTTGCGTAGCGATAAATTGGACCTTGACAAAGAATACGTAAACTAACGTATTCTTTGTCAAGGCAGTCTGCATACCTCACGCCTCACGCTAGTTTCTGTAACTGTTTAATGGAATGTTATGCGGTTTCCTCAAAGCTTGCATCAATGAAGATATATCATCATTATAATCATATTCGAGTTTTCCACACAACTGTTTCAGACTACAGGTAGGTAAACATATTCACTATAATGTTTGACCACTAACGAGCAGGATTAGAATGTTCATGACCGCGACCGACCCGCAGTTTCTTCACTAACTGCTAAAGTCTAATAAAATAATGACAAGTTTGTGATCAGACATTATCAGATAACAATGTCTGATCGAGCACCGAACTGCGATCTAGTGAGTGTAGACGAGGCTATTATGTAGATTCATCATCATCATCATTATCAACCCATATTCGGCTCACTGCTGAGCTCTAGTCTGCTCTCAGAATGAGAGGGGTTAGGCCAATAGTCCACCATGCTGGCCCAATTTGATTGGCAGACTTCACACACGCAGAGAATTAAGAACATTTTCTGGTATGCAGGTTTCTTCACGATGTTTTCCTTCACCGTTTGAGACACGTGATATTTAATTTCTTACAAATGCACACAACTGAAAAGTGGAGGTCATATCCACTGAGCTATCACGGCTCACTTATGATCAGTGATCATAACTATGTAGATTAACGAAGACAATATTTAAGTATGATACTTGAAATATAAGCACCCGCAGACGTAAGTCACCGCTGCTGTGTAATAAGACCCTGTGTAGTGTGTACTCGGCTTGCTCAGACATTTTTGGTTTATTTTTACGCCATGTACAACCGTTAACATTCCCACCATATGACCTTTCATTTGACACCAAACTTGATACGAGTGTAACCTACGAAGTACGTCTCCTTATCCTATCTGCCTAGTGCCTAGTGCCTAGTGCCCGGGTAATTCAAAATTCAAAATTCAAAATTCATTTATTTCAAGTAGGCTCAGTTTACAAGCACTTTTGACACGTCAGTTGACTATTTGTAAAGATTCTACCACCGGTTCGGAAGGCAGGTTCTGCTGAGAAGATACCGGCAAGAAACTCAACAGTTGCTCTTTTGAAAAAGTCATACAGTATTACAATTTACATTTGATAACAATTAAATTACAATTTCTTATAGTTTTATTTCCTGTGTGAAGGTGGAAGCTGATCCAATGGCCTCCAAGCACCTTTGTCGTTAAGGAACTCATCAATAGTGTAGTAACCTCGACTAAGTAAATGTTTTTTAACACATTGCTTAAAGTTGTGCATTGGCAAGTCCATCACAGTCTTGGGGATCTTGTTATAGAAGAGTACACCCAAACCCACAAAAGATTTTTTAACTCTTTGGAGACGATATGCAGAAATAACTAACTTATGCCCGTGTCTAGTAAGACGTGGGTTTAGATCTCCTTTTCGTTTGTACAAATTAATATTTTGTCTTACATAAACTATACTGTTATATATATACTGACAGGCTACTGTTAAAATGCCTATTTCTTTAAACTTTTGACGAAGGGACTCGCGTGATTTTAGTTGATATATTGCTCGAATTGCTCTTTTTTGAAGTACAAATATAGAATGTCAAAATTACATTTTGGTAGTTGTAGTTGTAGTGCCCACCTAGTAGGCACCTACGCCTACCTACGTGTGAGAGATATTCACTGTCGTTGCTTCATAATGAAGTTAAAATTACGTTCAAAGTAAAAACGAAAGCGCCCACATTTCCATACAAACAATAGCTACTTACTAATTAGAATAACAAATTATGTAACGAGTAATTGTGTTAGATAATAATAAAAGAGAATTTTCGGTAAAAATTGTCGGAGTTGAAGTGAACCCCGTGCCCCGTGCCGCGCACATTTGATAACTCTTGAAAATATTAACATTAGGTAATCTTCAAAATCACTCGAAACCCGTCAACTCGCACTGGAACAGCGGGGTGGGTTTAAAACCCACATCTCCTATCCTATATGAATTGAGGCCAATTTTGTAACGGGGCGTTAAAAATTAAGCTACGATTAATAAAAAAATATGATAGTCAATATTCATTTATTTCAAGAATCATTCTCAGGCAGTCTACATTTGACCGACAGGCCAAGCCGTGTGATGGACTATGAGGTGCTATATTCATCTCATTCATGTGAGCGACGCAGGTATCGGCATGTGAGGGTGCCGCGGTAGTGCGACTCAGTGTCATTGCAGTTTATGGCACATATTCCGCAGGAATTCCACCGTTCCGCCATTCTCACGCGGAGCAGTCCGCGGCGTGCCAACATGGCGCCGCCGCGACATACTCACGGCTATGCGTATTGTGTAAGTATAAGCAATGAACACGCTACTCTGCTATCAGAAACTGGTGTCGACGGCGAGATGAACGCATCGGGGGAACGCCAACTCATACTGACGCTATTAACTAATAGCTTGTTGCAGGGATGCTGGGCGCTAACCCTGGAATGCCTGGTCTAAGCCTGTGCCTAGGCATGGTCGAGTCGCAGCTCGCGCGGCCCGCTGTCGGCACAAACAACCCGCTGACGTCCACATCCGTAAATCACAGCGTATCTGTCGCCTCGGGACGTTCTTGAGATACGTGTTCGAGAAGGTTCAGAGGGCGAGTGTTATCGCGGGCGGCGCGCGCCGGGCTGAAAGCGCCCGTGTGCCGCGGACGTAGGGGCGGGAGTCGCGTGCGCGCGATGTCATAAAATCGGGGGTCCGGGGCTATCGCGGCGCGCTCGTTATTTTCCGATCAGCGATTAGTATTAAGTATCGGCGCTCCAGTTGAGGCGCTCTCGTGAACCGAGATAGCGCCGATGGAGTTATGGCGCCGATAGCTGTTGCGCGGAGTGCGCACGCGCGGTGCAGCGGCTCGTCCTCATGACTCGCTTGTCCTTGGCTGCGACCTCTTGTGTTGAGTGACGATGCAGTCTAAGACGGAAGATTGTTCCACCAAATAAAGAGAAAGAAAAAAAATCGTCTATTGGACACACACTCACACGTATACAATACTTAGAAGACACTTAAAAAAACATACATACAGCCGAACGTAGAACCTCCTCCTTTTTGGAAGTCGGTTAAAAAATATTTAAAAAATGGAAACTTAAAAAGATAATAAAATAAATCAACAAAATGTTGTGTGTGGTACTTACGGATGGTCACCACTCAGCACGTGCTACGCTAGCGCTGCTCTTCTGAGGAGCCATGTATAGGACTGTAGACCTCTCTTCATCCTTTAAATTTTAGATACACTAGCCTTTTTTCTATTTTTAATTTCGAAACTGCTTCATGCTTTCAGCAAACGGTATAGGTACAATACATCAACGCAGTACTTCTATACCTCTGTTTATAGTAAGTAATAAATGAACACGAGTTTTTGTGACAATGTTCCTTTTGACTACATCAATGTACACTCGCCTTTATGTATCATTACGTAAAGACTACAAAGTATTTAATTATTTATTTAATTAGATAGGTTCAGAGTAATATTTATAATCGTCAAGAGAGAGTCAGGAGTTGTTATTTGTTATGTTATTATTCATATTATTGAACTATGCAATCTTGGTTGAAAGAGGTAGGTAGGTAGGTAGTAGGTACAAGTTACAACATTATTGGTATCCATGGATTGTTAATAATATAATTGGCTAAGTTATATTTATGAGAGGTTCTATATAACTATGATTATATTTATTCTTCTAATTACGAGGCATCTAAGGAGTGATACAAAATTATAATGCGATTGAAGATCCGTTATTGCAATTCGAAGATGCACAATGAAAATACTTTGTGATATGACATTCGTTACTTGAGCTAAATTCATTCATGTAACTTGCAACAAGTATAGCAGATACGTTGTATTTACAATTTGTAATCTACATTTCTACACTAATATTAAGTACTACTTTATTTAATATTACAAAGAGATACAGTTTGTAGTATTTATTGTAGGGGGTAATTTTAATTTCTGGATGTACTGCATCGATTCTGAAAATTCTTTTACTACTAATTTTATAAAGCCATTTTAGTTATGAGTGTAGGTTATATTTTATCGCAGTATTCTCATGAGAACCAGAACTAAGCTGGTGAAAGCACGGACGTCGGCTAGTAATAGAGGAAAGATTTGTATATTTGTATGTAGGTAACGAATAAACTCATAAACTGCTAGACCGATAATATTTTTTGACTAATAGAAAGCTACATTATCAGAGAGTAACACAGGCCATTTTTTCTCTCCGTATTCTAATGGGATTGGGAAATACGCCTGTTTCGCTAGTTTATTTTTTTTTTATTCTTTACAAGTTAGCCCTTGACTACAATTTCACCTGATGCTAAGTGATGATGCAATCTAAGACGAAAGCGGGCTAACTTGTTAGGAGGAGGATGAAAATCTACACCCCTTTCGGTTTCTACACGACGTCGTACCGGAACGCTAAATCGTTTGGCGGTAGGGTGGTAACTAGCCATGGCCGAAGCCTCCCACCAGCCAGACCTGGATCAATTAAGAAAACTTCAATCGGCGGGATCGAACCCAGGCCCTCCGTCATGTAAATCCACCGCGTATACACTGCGCCACGGAACGTCATAACAATCTAAAACAAATAGATGTGGATGAAACTCTTAAAAATATTCAAACACTGTTCGCCGTACGAATGATAATAATTATTTCGATCGCGAGTCCGGCCGTCCGCCGTTATCAACACGTTGTTGATAAAAATGTATTTTTATCTTGTGAAATGTGTTTTATCAACTAAATCTTATAAGTAGCTCCTACTGCTTTCAAACGTATTATGCAATTGATTACATTTCCTTCGATAATATTTTATCGATAGATATATGTATGTCCTTATCGTGTCTGTGTGTGGCTGTGTGTACACGAACGCAGGGATCGTCCAACAGTCGCAGTGAGTGTGCCAGCACTCGGTGGCAGATGGCACGTTTATGGCCGGCCAGCGGCGCCGCGCACCGAGCGAGCTTCTTTGTGCTCTGTCTAGTGGGGAACACTTTGTTTATTTTTGTCGCCAAATAACGTCGCTGTAATTCGGTTGACTGCTTCCATGGTCCAGCTTATGCGGCTTTGCATCATGAGGACATGTAGGCCTACGGTAGAACCCATAGCAACCTAAAAGAGAGCCATGTTTTCGATGTCCCTGCTGGCTGCTGTTGGTCGATAATACCTACGTCTTTTTCTGTTGACATTGATGCATGCTACGCTGCAGGCTGTGAAAAGCGAGATTTTCTTTCTAAATTTGCAATATAATGATCCTGGTGAGCCGTGATAGCCCAGTGGATATAACCTCTGCCTCCGATTCTGGAAAGTGTGGGTTCGAATCCAGCCCGGTATATGTACCTCCAACTTTTCAGTTGTGTGCATTTTAAGAAATTAAATATCACAACAATAAATAGTGAGAGAAAACATCGTGAGGTAATCTGTACCTATACCTGACCATTAATTCCTTAATTCTCTACGTGTCTGCCAATTCGCATTTGCCAGCGTGGTGGACTTTTGGCCTAACCCCTCTCATTCTTAGAGGAGACTCGAGCTCAGCAGTGAGCCAAGTATGGGTTGATAACGAACGACGACGATAGTCCCAGTATTGGAACATTCCTGCCGTCACATCCTCGACCCTGGAGACTTAGAGAGCATATTAACCCGTCTGTCACAATCACTATTATCATTATTCATTATTCAGATCAATCAGAACAATATCATCCTAAGCGTAAGTCCGGTTCACCCGCATCGGACAACCTCCGAATCCTTTCTCACACAGGAGGAGGACTTCGAATAGAATTACGCAAAGAAAGTCATCATCGGAAAAAGTTGGCACTCTTTATGAGGCGACGGGGGATATGTCATGGATCATGAGCATGCGAAGTTACTTAATATATACTGACGGAGTCACGATGAATTATTTATTGTTTGTTATCTAGGAATACTAAATTGTCAACTTCTTTTCTGATCGCTCTAAAGTCTAAACATACGACGTCTTCATACTAAATGACCTGCAACAGCTAAAAGAGGCCGAGTCCCCTGTGTGGTGCGGTGGTGTGACGGCGCGGTGGTGGTGGTGGTGGTGTTGGCGGTGGTGGTGGTGGTGGTGGTGGGTTGAGTCACGCGGGCGGCGGCAGGGCGCGGACGTTCGTTAGCGCTCGCCGGCGCGCCCGTCACCAGCCCACTGTTATACTATTAGGGGCTCATCACACTTGTCAGCTTTATCCGTACACTCGCCGAGCACATTTCCTTAGATTGAGTAAACCCATTGTCGTAGGCTAGCTCCGCTCGTACAGCCAGACCATCATTTATATTTATATTTCAAAGTAATTATTTTACGCGTGCTTTTCTATATCAGCAATTTATCATCATCTCTATCGCCTACGTGGTTTTTGGTAGTGCCACAGAAAACATATGTGTAATGCCAAAGCGAATAGGTTTTCAACTATGCCTAAAATACCGTGAATAATAATTTTATTGAGTAATATAAAGATATGATAAGCTATCTAAATGTACCATTGTGGGGTATACCTATTGGTTATTTTTCCTTCGTCGTAAATACCGTGTTAGGAATGGGTGCGATATTCGGGCGGGGTACACCCACGACCTATCAGTGTTGAGTCCGGCTCTTTGACCGTGAAAGTATTGATAATGAATTAAATAAGTACGCACTTACACGGTAGACATTAGTTTTGCGGACTAACGCTGAATTAACTGAATAAGTGTAGTCAGTCCCTTCGTTTAAGGGGGTGGTACGTTGGGGCCGTGTTTGTCAAACGCCGATCGTTACAGTTGTCGGCCGCGCGCTGAGCTGTCAATTAGTTGACTCAACAAGCTGATCCCCTTCCTGAGCGAAGAGCCATCACTTCAGCGCAACACTCGCAGGCACACTCGCTGGGGAGTGAGCACGCGTCCTACGGCTCGCAGCCTCGATCGAACGACACGACCATTTTTGGACCTTTGTAAGACAAGAGTGGTAGGCTTGTTCTAGGCAAGTGATTCCATCTCAAGCAATATCACTTACTGTCAAGTTTAAGACACGGTCACAATGCTTGAATGTATTATAGTCTAGCAGAACTCCGCTGTTTAACCCGTGCAGCTCAATGCTCATGTTCCCGTGGGATCAGTTTCGCGACTCGCTGAGCTAAGCTAAGCTAAGAGACTTTCGTTCGTCTGTGGATTTCCTCATTTCTAATTCGATCACGCAGAGAAACTCCAAGCATAGCTCGCTCCATCGCCCGCTGAGTGAGCCTTTTAATAAGGCTCATTAATATCATTGAGGCTCATAGTTAACGACCAAACTATATAGCCGGTATGATTATAGACATATACCTACGCTTTAGGTTGATGGACACTTGGCAGGCACTTCACACATGTTCTTTGCTTTGTCAAGTGATTTAGTGTTCATGGATTGTTTAGCTCCTGCTCACCATCAGTTGGGCTTGCCCTGTCAATGATTGAGTTCCTATTAAAAAAAAACTACGGCGTGGTGAGTCTGGGCTCCATTTCACATATATTTTGCGTCTTAACAAATATGATGATGTAGGTGTACAGTTTGTAGCCAGTCGTCAGCTCTCGTCCGCTAGCCCTGTGACCGTGTCACCGGCAGAGGTCGCAAAGTTTCCACCACGTGACGAGCGGGAGTGCGCCAGCGAGTCGCGGCTCCAGCGATCGCTATCGCGGTGCAAAGTGTAGCGATAGCGCGCTATCGGCGACCTGCGACCCGCGCCCGCCACTCCGCCGCTAGCAGAGGTCACGCGGACATCCAATCCCGACTTGCGGGGAGATAGCGACCGTTTGCCGTCACTGTGCGAGCTGATCATTGAGATTATTTGTATCAATACTTAAGTATAGGTAAATAAAAATTAAATAAAATTAAGGACTGCTAGGCATCAGAGAGATCTATCTGCACCGGTACGTCGTCGATATTCCTCGGGCGCGTACGAAGCGGTTTAGTTCCTCTTTCTCTTAAACGCACTGCAAAGATGTGGAATGCTCTCCCAGTTTCCGTTTTCCCCACCACCTACAATATGAGTATCTTCAAGTCAAGAGTGAATAGGCATCTTCTAGGCAAGCGCGTTCCACCATAGGCTGCATCATCGCTTAGTATCAGGCGTGATTGCAGATAAGCGCTTGCTTATACAAAATAAAAAAATAAAATAAAAATGTAGGTACATTTTTAAAATAATTTTTTATCTAAATGATCCTCAAGTCAGGCCTACTTCATTATGCGAGAGAGAATTGAAAGTTTAGACCCAGCACACTGCTTCAATGCGGATTAGCCAGCTTGGAGTTTAGTAGGTAAGTAATAATGTTGTGTTATGATAATAATCGGACAAACTTCTGTCGGCAATGTACTTTACCTACCAATGCTACTGAGAATGTCTCGGATAAAACAAAAGCTCAATAAGCAATGATAAAAGATCGTTGTCAATAAGTATATCAAGAATACTTATTTTATAGCCAGGGCTGGGCTTGAACCCAGGACTTCAGGATTCGGAGCCGCACAGGCTAAGGCTAACCAACGAGGAACTTAGTTACTGTATCAAGAGATAATATTAGATACCTACTTTGGTAGTTTAGAGATATGGTGCATACAAATACATAGGTAATATATACAATACCTATAATTAGGTAGAAAAATACAAATAAGTAGGTAGGTACTTAGTATTAATTGTATTTTCTTTGAATAAGTAAGTACCTAGCTTGTCGTTAGATAGGTCAGTATACTACGACTAGTAGGTAGATGGGTATGTTGGTTGAGTAAGTTTATACAAAAATTAAAGTAGGTAGGTAGCACTAGCAAGGTAGCTATTCTGCCACGTTTCAATATGAAATTCCACTGAAACAAGTTGGAAACAAGAGGTAGGTAGATAGGTACATAGTTTTAGCAGGGCATTTATTGTATTACCATTAAGTACCACAGAATACATACGCCATTACTTTACAATATTGAGACATCCATACAGTTAACGCTTTGAAGAATGCGGAAAAAAGATTTAAAATTAAATGATTATTGTTTGTTACTGTAGAAACGAACCATTTATTACAGTTATAGCGCCATCTATGTTAGTGATAGGAAACTACCAAGCGGCAGACAAACAAATCAAGTGATGCCGCATGCAAAGATTACAGTGTATTATTGCCGCATGTACACATTATGGTTCGTTTCTTGACTCGGCAAGTGCCCGTGTAACTACATAGAGGGCGGTGTGTGCAACTTGTATCGGAAACTGGCTACAAAGCACAATGAAATGAAAACAAATACATTATAATATTTGCATTTGTTTTTCAAATTAATATTAAGATGGGTATAGAATATTGCCTTGTTTTATATTAATTGATTATTGCCTTGTTTTATGTTTGGCATAATAGGTATTATGTTGTATGAACGTTACATGAAGTTTACTATAAAGCCTGTGGGTGCCACAATCACTTTTTTATCGCCACATTGTGTGTTACCTATACCTGCTGGTAGAAGAGATTACTGAGATTCAGAGCTGTGTCCATTCCACCTTCGCTATTTCTTGACAATTTCCCGACAAAGATCAGGAGGTCTAAATTTAGTAAAAATGTTTTATTTAACTCGTAAGTGCAGTTTCGAATTCACATCTATCTTTCTCTTTCTATAGTATCGTGTTACACAGAGAGAGATAGAGGTGAATTCACGAAACATCATTACAGAATAGGCTAGGCCTGCTGATTTGATCTGACTAGTTTTATTCGTTTTCCACAACATAGCGAGGGAGTATTTCAGGTCTGCCCACAACAGCTTTGTTGTGCATAGTTGTCCGTGTGTTCCTACCCTTCTCATAACAGCTGGGTCCGAGTCTACCTGTGGCTGACGAGTGGCCGTACAACTCCGGGCAGAAGGTGCGTGAGGAGCCATAAATAGCAACCCTTTGTCCACGGACTCTAATCATATAATGGATGTCGGCATGATGTATGGACGCAGGGCGCGCCGCACCGCGGAGTAGATATCACTACAGTAGGGACACAGGATCATAATAATATTATACAGGCGAAAATTAGTATGCAAGTATGTTTGTTACTCCTTTACGCCTGAACCTATTTTAATATTTGAAATAGAGATAGATTGCCTGCATTAACACATAGGCTGCTTTTTTAAATCTTTAATATGTATTAGGAAAAGTAAAAGAAAATGATTTTTATTTGTCCAGTTATTGAAAAAAATAATTGATGAAAGAAAAAATGTGAGTCATGACGACTTTGTTCGACATGGGTTTTCTTATTTTTGTAATCCACTTCTGAGTCTGCTAAAACATATATTACTGCTATTAATTTATATTAATATAAATAAAATACATATTAAATATTGAAACGTTAAGATCAAGTGCATTTTTGATCAGTTAATAAATATTTCTTCAAGATAATTAAAGTGCGATTCTCGTCCGTTTTATACCATTGTCGTATTCACAGAAATATTCATAAAATATCTAATACACAGTTTTCCTCTACTTTAATACATTACTCACGCCTACGAAGGTGCCTATGTGAGAGGGGGCATATGTAGATATATTGCTGTTGGCACATACAACATACTGCGGCCGCACATCCGTCTTGCCGAGAGTGGCGGGACCGGCGTGACGCGAGACGTAACAGCTCTCAGCCCAACTTATACTCTACTACATCTAAGGACGGAAAGTAAGCATAATATAATTTTTTCGATAGGTTGACTTACATTCATAATTTATTTTGTTTCAATACTGAGGTAATTGGCGGTAATGATTAATAATGAAAATGAAAAATCTCGGAAAATGCAAATGTAGACTAGGTACTTGTTGCTGAACTTTGCATTGCAAGTGTTAAGTTTATCGCGTTCAGACAGACAGGACTTTTATAACAAGTTATTTTAAAAATATTTGCTTTTTGTTGACATTGTTAACAATTAAACATTGTACAAATACACAAGTTTAGAATCTGTATTCTCTGCGTGTGTGAAGTCTGCCGATTTGCATTGAGCCAGCGTGGTGGACTATTGGCCTAACTCCTCCCATTCTGAGAGGAGACTCGAGCTCAACAGTGAGCCGAATATGGGTTGATTATGATGGTGATACAGTGGAGCGAGAAACGTTTGTAGATATGACTGATATTGCAAAAATGAATTCCTGTAATTTGTTTAGCAGGTTTTACTGTAAAACGAATTACAGCTTGAAAAAAAAACACACTGATTCCATAAAAAAGCTTCATTTAAAGTCATAATGTGAACTTTCCGAGATTTATTTTATCATTTATATTTTTCTGGGCTTAGGAATATCTAAATACATATATAAGTCATTTCTTTTTCATTTTGTATTTTTTAAAATAAAGCATAATATATAAATTTTTTTCCTGTAAATAATTTTTAATTAATATGTATAACATTAGTACTATTGTAAAATATTGGTAAAATTTAGCACGCTGATTTACTCGGTAAGTTGTGTTGGAAATCATACTATTATTGTAAGATCTATTTGTAACCCACATTTTGGCAAATAAATTATTATAATTATTATTATCGTGTGAATTAAAAGGCATAATTCTATTACTTTGACTATTTTAGTACTCCCTAACTACAAAAAGCCATTATTGAGGCGGTACGTCCGTTGAGCATTAATAGTGTCGATAGGCGCACGCTGCTAATGTGCAAATAAAACTAAACACAGCGGAACAGGAAGCGGGCGACCGCTGCGCCTGCAGCTGGGAGACATTGCTCCAGCGGCAGGCGAGTAGCGCCAGTGCAGCGAACGAGCTGTTTGTATGTCCAAATAAATCACTACAGTTCCAACGGTTAACGGTTAAATTTGTTCCGTCCCACGCACGACACCGGTGCACTGGTTCACGAGGAGCCGGAGGAGGCTATAATAATAATTGATGAAATTGTTAGATTACAAACTTTTTGTTTTTTAAAAGAGGAATAAAGATGATATCTATCACTTAAGTGTAAACTTGGTACTGAAATTTAAACTTTCTTAATCAGTTGATTAGGACAGCAGACGAACACGATTGGTGAGAGACAAATGCAAGGCCGACAACATTACGCACTCTCCGAGGTACGAGATACGATACCGACTTCCCAACTCCAGACTTCTATTGAGATTCTTCTTGAAAGACAAATATTAATAATGTTTTAGTTAGTCTGCCTAACTAGCCAACCACGGGGCGCGCGGCAGTCTGGCCACATTTACTGTACGTTTGCAATGACACGCACACTGGTCGCTGGAACAGTGTGAGCTGGCGCTAACGGCGGCGCGGGCTCGGGCGCACGGAGCTCGATACAACTTAAACAATACCGCCTCAACAAACCGTTTAGATTAAATGAATTTCCTTTGAGCGGCTGTGCGCCGAGCGGGAACTTTCCGTTGCGAACTACTTGTATTAATATATTATTGCACTAATATTAATATGCCCTGCTCAAACTGAAATATAATGAAAATTTTACTAATAATATAAACATGAAAGTTTCATAGATGTATGTATGGATATTTGTTATTCTTTCTCGCTAAAACTACTCAAGCTCCTACGGATTTGGCTCAAATTCGCCAGATCATAGGAGTGATATAAATGGCTGCACAGTGCGGAAAAACAAAAAAGCAGTTTGCTCGTAACTACCAACTAGTTGGAAAAAGTGATAACTTAAGGTTTCCGTGAAGTTCAGCAGTAATTAGCAACAAAAAGCAACAACAATAAAGATGCGAATTCGCGTGCAGCTGCAATATCTCGAAACTCCTTAAAATGTTTAGTTGCAACTGAAAGTTGTATTATTTACTGCTAAAGTTAATTTTAATTATCGTTTTGCAGAATAATCGACGACGGTTATTTAATAACTTATATTTAACAGCTCGTGGACTATTGGCTTAACCATTCTGAAAGGACACTCGTGCGACAATGAAAATAATGTGTAATGCTCATGTATCGCTCCACCCAGTTATAGTTGAGAACGCTGCACTCGAAATTGTAGACGAATACATATACCTAGGACATATGATCCAGTTAGGTAGGTCCAATTTCGAGAAAGAGGTGAACCGTCGAATCCAACTCGGCTGGGCTGCATTCGGGAAACTTCGCGACATCTGTTCGTCCGAAATTCCTCAGTGCCTGAAGACAAAAGTCTTCGAACAGTGCGTGTTGCCAGTGATGACCTATGGTTCCGAGATTTGGTCGCAAACTATGAGCCTCAGGTCACACAGCGGGCGATGGAACGAGCTAAGTTAGAAATATATCTGGTAAGTGATGATGCAGTCTAAGATGGAAGCGGGCTAACTTGTTAGGAGGAGGATGAAAATCCACACTCCTTTCGGTTTCTACACGACATCGTACCGGAACGCTAAATCGCTTAGCGGTAGGGTGGTAACTAGCCACGGCCGAAGCCTCCCACCAACCAGACCTGGACCAATTAAGATAACCACAATCGGCCCAGCCGGGGATCGAACCCAGGACCTCCATCTTGTAAATCCACCGCGCATACCACTGCGCCACGGAGGCCGTCAAAGACAATAAATGGAAATATAATGTTTTTTTATAAAAAAATACAATTTCTGGTCCTTCTGATCAGTTTGAAGGCGGTACCAAGTTAGTGAAGTATTAATTCAATCCGTTTAGGGTTTTCAGAAACTGCTTTAATTAACACAGCACTAACTTGGTACCGCCTTCAAACTGATCAGAAGGTAGCACATACGAAATTTCATTTTTCGCTTTTTAATTTAGTAGAAACATTTTTATGATTTTGAAGTCAGTTGTATTTTTTTATATGATTGCGATTGATCAGAAAAAATGTCGCGCACGCCTCAGCTGCTCCAAAAAATTCAAATTATAGTTCGGTGGCGCCGCTACCGAGTACAGTACCTTGCCTCCTTGGCACGGGAACGTCGACACGGTCACACAACGGTGACACACACGGTGACAAAGTTGTTATTTACGATTGGCCTAAAGATTAGCGGCGGTCAGAGGAGTGCCGCCTGTGCCTGTGCGTGGACTGCGAACGTCGCCACGCTGCGAACAAAACGTTCATTTCTATTCCGTCCGAGCGCCAACAAATATGGCGCCGGCGAAATACTAATAACTTTCGCGAAATAATTACCTCAACAGGGAGAGAATTCAGATTGTTAGCGACGAAATAACTTCCATTTGAAAAATAAAAACAAATCTTAATGAACTCTCGAATAAATTAATTTAATATTACACTCGCTATCGCCCTCCGCTTTCAAATTGTTTTGAAATTTTTCAACTGCAATCAAAATTGAGTTTATTTAAAGTGATATGAGGAATCGAGTATTGCATGATACATCAACATTGATTAACTTCGGTACTAAATAACTTTGTCTGTCTTTGGAATGAAGATAGATTGGATTGACACAGAGGCTATACTTTATATCCCGGGTTTAATCATGTTTGCAGCGAGCTCTACCTACCTACCTAAGAAAGTCGCGGTATGCAGGGTTGTCAAGCTCTGTATGCATAGGTGGAATGCGCTGTGAAATGTCGTAGTGGTTTCAATGAGTAGGGTCACGCAGTATTGGGAGGTGGTGTCCGTCAGGTGTCGGTGGGAAACAATGTCGTTTATTGCGACGGGAGGTCGCCGGCCAGGTGACGAGGATCGACAGTTGCGGAGGTGCGGGGTGCGGGGTGCGGGGCGCGGGCAGAGCACCACAAACAACAACGACGTCATGCTGTTGCTGCGGGCTGATTTATATTGCTTCTCGTTTCGAATTTCGTCAAGAATATTTCGTTGTCCCACATTTTGATTGATGCGAGCGGAGGTATTACAGGGCATCCAAGAGATTACTGGTAATAAATATCTAGGAACAGCTCTTGACCGGGCTACTTTTCGTATAGCCGAATATTTACGCCTGTGTATTAATATTTGTCGTAACGCTAATCTCAAAACTCATTTACATTTTATTTTAAATCTGATTTCCATTTACGGTGGTTAGTAAAACACCGTCTAAGCCATATTGTTCTCACGTGTGAGTAATTAATTCCGACTAATGAAAGTGTTCGCGCACGTTGGTTCATTAAATCAGTTTTGATTTTACAGAAAGCTTCACGTAGCGCCGCCAGACTACAAAGAGTGCTCGCTCGTGTGCTGACTAATAATTAACACTAATCATATCCAAGTATGTCGGTCGGTCAGTTGGTACACTTCACAGAATTCAACACCAGTTCGGACGAAGTCTGGGCCAAGGCTTCGATTAAAAACAGGTAACATTTTCATGTAGAAAAGCGACCTTTACTCGTAAGTGTGAAAGTACAATCCCTACGACCCACGCCACTGTCTGTCGATGCCAGAGTTGTGAAACCAGGCCTGAACTGTGCTCAGCATGTCGACGCAGCTTAAGTGCTCTATGTTCTGTGATTATTATAACAATAACTGACATTAGCATAATCATAACTGACATAATATTGGCATTTCCATGAGTACCTAACAACTCCCTTCGAATTGTGCCACTTACAATTAAAGTGAATAAATAATGAATACTTCAATAAGTAATATAATATTAATAGTCAATCAGATTGACTAGACAATCAAAACTGAAATAAGCTACAAGTACCTTCGAGTAGGTATAGGTATTGCAATGTTTCAGTGGGATGTGAATATTTACGCGTTGCGTATTCATTACCAGGGGCGTAGCTAGGCCTCACGTGTGAAAGCAAAAATTGGTAAAATGTAATGTCACTTAATATGATGCTATCTAGCTAATCTGGTAAAAAAACATATAAAAAGCTGCCTATAAAGTGTCATTTCAGAAATTACAAAATTCCATTAAAGCAATATTTTTTTTTCCTGTTTTTAAGTCACTGTCATATTTATTAAACTTTATGTCAGACTCTCACTGATTAAAACCCCACGAAAGACAAGAAAGAGTAGAATCATATATCCTAACTTGCCAACTAGCATCAGAAGAGCGTGGTATGTGTAGGCCCCAAGTCCTCTCCTAAAAGTGACTGACAGTAACTTTCCTCTAACATTACATTTTTCTTTTCAAGTTACAATACAAAGTACTTACAATGTTATGTGTATATTTTCCTCATTTTCCGCTTCCTCATTTCTCTTTCGCACTATAATGTCGCTGCCTCCACTGCGCGTAGCACGAGAGCCTGCGATGGCCACACATAGCTATAGCATACGCATAGCTCATAATATGAATGCCGACAATTCTTCAGCTCATGGTCCTACAATAGGTCAGTACTGTAGTCACTTATGGAGTTTTTTTTTTATTCTTTACAAGTTAGCCCTTGACTACAATCTCACCTGATGGTAAGTAATGATGCAGTCTAAGATGGAAGCGGGCTGACTTGTTAGGAGGAGGATGAAAATCCACAACCCTTTCGGTTTCTACACGGCATCGTACCGGAACGCTAAATCGCTTGGCGGTATCTCTTTGCTGGTAGGGTGGTAACTAGCCACGGCCGAAGCCTCCCACCAGCCAAAAATGGAGTTTGGGAAAGATTTGGAAGATAGTAAATTTCAAGAGTACAAATGTTCAATTGTCCAAGTATATGTAAAGTTTCTTAATATTTTCAACGGAATATTATGAGGAATCCTGTTAGACCCTTAGCTGCGTGGCACCCTGCACACCTACGTAAGAGACCCTCAGGTGCGGGGTGCACACCTGCACTAGAGACCCTCAAAGTTTAAACTTATCCTTAAACTGTTGAAAAATCTTTAAGTGACTAGAGACATAATATTACACATTATGTGGAGGAAAAGAAAAATAAAATACAGACGCTTGAGAGTCTGGACCCATGAATTACGCTAAATTCCAAAACAATTACATTCCAAACTCCATAATTGTTTGACGAACTTTTGGCGTTCATAAAATGAGTTATGTGTGGCTCTGGCAGGCTCCCAGCTCTTTGTATATTGTAACTCTTCGTACATCAGTCTTCGTTTTTTTCATTCGTACCTTATGACTCGTTCGCTACGAGTCAGTTCGGAGGATCATATCAGTTATCTGAGTATCTTTTGTTGTATTTTCTTGTTTATTTATATTATTATATTGGGTTGAGGGAGACGAGTTTGTGAATAGATCGTCGCTCGGCTGGAAATGATAACATTTCTCAAACTTGCGGCTTGTATTTGTTTGTCCTGTTCGCTTATAATTTTACTATTATTCTAAAACCCTAAAATAATATTCCATCTGAGCAGCTGGGAGGAGATTCAGATATATTCTATACTTGTTAACAGACATCGAAAATATTGAGGTTTTGATTATAAATAATCTCTAATACGAATTAATTACCGCTTGTTCGTCGTTAGTGTATGTGGCAACGGATACTACAACAAGCCCCAAGGGAACTGTGAACTGATTTTTCTGGGATAAAAAACGCTTACGTGTAAAAAAGGCCATATATTATCCCCGTATTCTTACGGGAACGGAAACCACCCGGGTGAAACCGCGCGGCATCAGATAGTACTTATAAAACAAATGAACGTTTATTCGTACATTGCCACGACGACTCATCGCAGACAATAGGCACCCGCACGCCGCACGCCGCACGCCGCACGCAGCACGCCGCACGCCGCACGCCGCACGCCGCACGCCACACGCCGCGTATCTTGCTCACTTGGAATGGTGGCTAGCTGCATTTCGCTTGCTTGCATGCGCTAGACAGCCAGGTTGATACTTTGCGCAAAAAATGAGCCAGTCCTTCTGTCACCAGTCGAGGCAACTAGCCGCGAAGAATTGTTTCGAAGATTTTTTTTGGCACTGCGACTCAATGGCCCGAGGGTCTCCACGGCAAATGGAACAAATATGTACCAAACTCAAAGTCAGAGAGGCATACTTGCGCCACTTACCGGTTTTAACTTTTTCTGCTGCGGCTCTTGGTCTTGATTCTGTCTCCCTGATATGACACGGTGCTATGAGTAATATGACGACGTAGGGCCTGCCCCATTTCCCAGGGAACCAGCGTCAAGCCATCAGGTCTCCTGCCAATAACAGGCCTACTTGAAATAGATAAATTAAAAAAACTGGTTTGATTTTTATAGAACAGCTCCTAAGTCTCAGTGAGCTTACTGTGAGCGGCTCACCGTAGCTACACCTAGACATAAGCTGATGAGCAAGATGGATAAAGTTGTATAGCGGAGGAGTTCGAAGAAACTCTACTAATTCATTGATAGCGGGACAATGAATTGTTTAGACGATGACGTGGCGGTCTAGATGTTTTATTCAATCCTTTAACAAACGGTGTCAGAGGTCTGGTGTCTAGCCGATAAAGTGTTGTTGAGTCAATATAATATGCCACAGTGCTGCAGCAGCAGACCCGGTTTAACTTTTTGTATATCAGTCTCATCTAAGCCACTAAACCATATGACTAGCAAACGGCTCGCGGCACAACTTCGTCCTCGTGCTACAACGGTAGCGTCGCGTGTCGGCGACTGCCGTAGCATCTCGTATTATGCAACGCTACAGCTTCCTCAGGTTAGGCACAAGGGGTGAAATCTCCAAATCGCAATCACAATTAAAGTGCCTTATATTCTTATTCTGCTTTAATCATATGTATCGGGACACTTATCTAATTATTTTGATTCATCATACTCGTAGGTAGATGTTATGTATTACGCATATTGAAAGTAGAAACCTATACAACTTCAAAACTGATTTCTGATTGAAAACTCAAAGATATAATTTGAGATTTAAGAATTCTTAAACTTCAAAACTACGAGCGGTATATGAGTTATCATCTTTGTCAAATATTCATCTTCCACTATATTACTAAAACTAACTTCAACCACTGACATTATAAAAGGGCCGACTGAGCGCGAAGTCGTAAACGCAAATGAATGTGAAAACATAAATTTGTTCCAGGTATTAGAATCAGGGTAAGCTATAATAAAAACTATAAAATTTTCTCGGTGGAAATAATGTAACCTAGTATAGGTACCTATTAACAAAGATTTTTGTGTGAGTAAATGGGTTTAAGTTTAAATCAAACATTACTTCCCAATAATTTCGTAGTCAAGAACCAGCAACGGTACTTAAGTTCTAGGTTCTATCATGCAAATTAATGTTAATTATGATAATTTGACCCACGCACACGCAGACAATTAAGTTAATTATGATGGCGATTATAATATCGTGGTAACTAAGAAAGAATTTTTGTAACAGTAATGTCCAGTAAGTAAATAACGTGTAATATGGCTAGGAGCAACGACTTTATACTATGTTAAACTATATTCCTGCTATCACCCAAATAGTCGGAAAATACCGTTCGGTGTGTACGACCACAACTCAGTGGGTACGACCATAACCTCTCGGCGATGACTCCGGCCTCTATCGTGGACCTATAGAGGCTTGAGGTGGATTACTATCGTAGTTAAAACATTTCGACCATCTGGCATGTTTTTGTCTATCAACGCATACGTGGGGCTCCCTTTCTTGACACACATATCTATGACGTCACCTTATTGTTATTCGTGGTTTGGAGTGAAGCGTGTAAATTGGATACGGCGGAGCGTTCACAGCCTGATAACATTAGCATGTGAGGCTTTACCGCCGTAAAGGTCACCGACAACAGCCGCCCGCGGCGCGACGCGCTGATTGCGCGCAGCCCGCCGGCGACGCGACGCGACGCAACGCGACTGGGACAAGAAGGTTAGAGGGGAAACAACAGCTCGACTGATATTCCTTTATATTGTACTAGAGGACGCCCGCGACTTCGTCCGCGTGAAATTCAGTTTTGACAAATCTCACGGCAGCTACGGATTTTTCTAGGGTATTATCTAGCCTAGCTTCATTCCAAATTTAAATTTTTGGAACGAGAATACATCCAACCACGCAAATTTTCGCTTTTCTTTAAAGCGATCGCCTGGTTTTCTCCGAAATCCTTTTACCCCTCGTCCGACTTCACATCTGCGCAAAGGACCAGCCTGGCTGTCCAGCGCGGAAATGCAGCCAGTATTCTTGCCACCATTCCACGTGGGCTTGATTCGTTACTAGGATAAGTTAGCTTAAGTTCCATACTGTATTTTTTCTAAATGAAATGAGTTCATTTTAAGCACGCTTAGCTTACACGCACTTTTGAAACGTACAGTTTGTCTGTTTGTAGCAACTCTACCAACGGTTTGGCAGCGAGCAAACTCAAGGAACTACGAGGAAGTCAAAGTACTGACTTCTTGTTTGAAAATCTGTGCCTCAATGAAACAAAGCTTTTATGATGTTCAAAGCAAAGCTTAAATCTATATCTGTAAATCAACTTCGTCCAATATACTTCATTGTATTCACTGAAGTGAGTCGAGTGACAAATTACACACATATTGCTAAAAAAAATCAAAATTGTTTTTTTTTTACTCCTGTCTTAACACCTATTGTTCAACACTAAAAATGTAAAACCTTCAATCCTAAAAACAACTATTCAGGTAATCTTAGAAAGTTACAAGTAACGGCTAATGTAATTTTAATGGAACTTATTCGCGAGCATTCCCCACTGAATAAAAAATATATGAAACAAGAAACAACGGAGAAGTGGAAACATGTGGAAAAACACACTGAATACTCTGGAGACAGGCTTTCTGTTTCTTTTGTTTTATTTTATGGCAAGTCAGCGCTCTGTACTTCGACTCTTCTGACGTAAAGTGACGGTGCGGTCTAAGATGGAAGCATCAATTAGTAGTAATCTTATTCATACCTCTGACTGGTTTTTACATTTCATCGTACTGGAAAGCTAAATGCCTAAATCGTATGATTGTACGGCGTCACTTTTTAATAAAATAATTATATTTAATTGAAAATTCCTATAAACAGGAGCGAGGAGAGTTTGTCAGTGATTGGTTGCCGGGATAACTTTATTTCAACGTCACGAATGTGCTTATATTAATAAGACAGTTTCAAGCAAGGAACATAATATTTACTCAGGAGGTTACAGGTCGCGCTTGACCGCAGCTCGCCAGGTGGATGCTGTTGAGGCTTAAATGGTTACAGAACTTTCCTTTTGATTTGATTACCTGATTATATTTCGCATTATTAAATCTCGGTTCCTAGATAATGGTTGAATCCATTTTAAAAATTAAAAAGTGGTAAACCACATTATGTATTTAAAATATTGCAGAGTTTATACATGCGTGAATGCGTTTAGTTCTCTTTTCTGTGCAAACACCATGTTTATAAAAATATTGCTACCGTTTTGTGAAACATGACAAATAATCGATGGACTGATTAGAAATGTTGTAATATTCTAAAGGTGTTTGAATACATTTCATATCGCAGTACCCCGAAAATGTACCTGAGAAACTTGACACAAGTCTCTTCTTGCCTGCTGCCCCTCGCAGTAAATGTCTAAAGAAATGGTACAACGTACAATAACATTGTAGCAGGCGGAGGGTGGAGCGATAGCTGAAAGCAATTTTCTTAGAAAAAATAGAAGCCGACAATGTACTATGAAAATATAACTTTTCTCAATATAACTACTTGTACTTTTATTGTATTCTGTGATATAACCTTTTATAAATGTACTTATGAGACAAAAAATATTTTTCTTACTTTCAATTGAATATATTTGAGTGTTGTAGACACAGATCGTGGTGGACAGGCCTGGTGCGACACTCGCACGACCGAAGCCCGAGGAAGTCGGAGAAACTTTCCAGACGCGCCGCGGGGGTAACACAATAAAAATGAGGTAAATAATTCAAGTGCCATAATAACATCGCTACTGGGGTGTGATTCACACCGCGACATCCGCGGGGAGACACGCAGGTGGGGCTGGGGGGGAGGCTTTTGGCGACATTATATTAGAGGGAAATAAATAAACCGTAGGAACTTTCGCCTACGCCGAAAGTCTATTAGCTATTATGGAAATATTTATTCATCGAAAGTGGAACTGTGAATCTTATTAAAGTATCAATTAATCTGGTTGATATTCAGATTCGCAAAAAATAGCACTTTTGTTTTTCAAGCTTCGGTCTTGTATCTATTTTCTTCAAACTCTGTGTGTCCAGTGTTGTGCGATGAGTCTCATCTTATGCAACAACTACTACAGAGTACCTAACCGACACTTTACATACTTACCTTTATTATAGCAATAAGAGGCTTTAAACTATTAATATGTTATTCAATGACAAGTCAGCTCTTGACTGCGATCTCACATAATGGGTTACTTGGAAAAGGTATCTACCCATACCTTTGACATGTTTGGGCGGTATGTCTTTGCCAGCAGAGTGATAAATAACTACGGTCGAGTCGCACTAGACCAAGTCTGTGCTAATTCAGAACATTTAAAATGAAATTCTAAATCGATGTACGTCTCTAGTCTCTATTGTAAATCACACGTTATCAATTCGCGCTAGATCCAAGCTTGGATAATTGATCAAAGTGATCAAAGACGCGCGCAAAACTTTATACATATTCCTATATTAATCGCTAGCAGCAATCCAAACTTGAAAGCGAATAACCGTACGTTGTTTCGAAGGAAGATTCTAGAGTGTAGTTAGCAATGTGTCCGCAACTTGCAGCACTGTCGGCCATTACTGTCGCCAGTGTCGGCAACTGCTCGTGCAGCGACTAATGTCAGCCAGCAGCGCATCGAGATCCTAATGACTGTACTCACAATACTCCACATCTACGACTTTGATCGGCGCAGACTTTAAAAGTGAAAGAAAACAAATACCTTACTTATGACACAGAAAACATATTATGTACAAGCTTATACTATAAGGCTTTTATAGGGACTTCCAAATACCACGTTCTCAAGCTGACAGTATCCAGCGGCTCCGTGTATTTGATGACCTCTCTCTCTCTAGTGGGGGATCAGCCAACAATTACCGGCGCGGGCTCGCCATTCCAGCACCAACGCCCATATAAGGCTCCTGAAACTACGCGTCCCTATTCCACTTCCACTTGTTGAGCTGAAGAATTGAAGAATTGAAGCTTGTTGAGTTGAAGAACTTGTTGAGCTATGTCATTGACATAGCTCAACAAGTTCTTCTGCAGATCTCCTAATTTCTGATTTGATCACTCAAAGACAGACATACTCCGAGCATAGCTCGCTCATTGTCCGCTCTGACTCTGAGCCTGCTTATGAAGCACACAGTTAGCGACCAAATCCCTAGATGACCTTCGTCTCTAGGCACTGAGGAGCAGAGCTTAACACTTTATCGTGTAACGATTAACATTGCCGGCTCCAGTCTTCGGTCTGCGAAACCTCTAATGGTGTCATTTCGGTCTACAAGGAGTGCTCAAACACAAAGTCTGCAGCGATACGGCGCTACTCAAGTCGTGGGAAGGTGCAAACTTCTCGCCGCACGATTGCACTTCTAAAATCTTTTTCCTGTAACGTGTTTGCATAAACTAAAACTTTAAATGTTTAAAAAGGTTTTTCAGTAACTTTTATGGTCGGGTATAGTTTCAATGGCGGGGGATTTCCCACTAAAATGTTTTCCTTCGCAGTTCTGTTTTAGACTAATGCTCTGAAATATATTTTTTAAAGAAGACACTACAATACCTGAGTTTTTTTAAGTGCAAATGTGGTATTGTGGATCGTTCTATTTTAGATGGAACAAGAGCGTGTTGCCTGATAGTACAGAACAGTACGAGCCGTTTTCAGCACGATATTTTATAAAAAGATAACGATCTGAATATAAGTGGAAAGAAAATTTATAGAAATTCTTTTCATCAGTATTATTGTCAAAGATTACCATCACAGAATATATCGCTTGTTTAAACCTCAGAATCGCTTAGCAGTTATCGCAGTGTGTGCCAATAGAATACATTCTGTAAGCGCAAGCCATTTGTCGAGAAGTTGGCGCCGGCTTTCGTGTTCAAAGTTAGCGTCAAAGTTACACTTGAGAAATTTGTCTTAAGTGATTTCGATACCGTCCCGTCTCGCCTGCACCCCGGCCGCGATGGAATGCTCCCAAAGGTTCTAGCGGCGACCACTGCTACTTGTGCATATTATAAGCTTCCACTTGTAACTAACTTGTGGTTTCCCATCCATTCCTTAGTCAGAGTTTAACATAGATCAACGACCTGGCTGGTATGAAATCCATCTTCTTGCCTAGACGGCCAGTCTCAATGGATCTTTGTACAGCCTCACAGTGAGTCTTTTTTTCAGTGACAATTTAAAACTTGACTACGAGCTGCTGATGATGGAGGCGAACTTACTTTGAAGAGGTAGAAGTTTATTGTACCCATACGTCAACCGGTTTCTACGCAGTATCGTACCGGAATGCTTAATCTTTATCGGTAAAGAGCCACGGCCGATAACTACCAACAGACCTGAGCCCATTTTTAAACAAAATAAATTTCTAAACTGATCCGACCACAATCGAATCCAGGACCTTTGTATTGAGAACCACAGCACTACGAACTGCGCCGGTGAGGTCGCCAGTCGGTAAACATAACTAAATAAACGCACAAAACGGACCTCAGGCAACCACTCCGCGCGCTGGCTCATGCATGAGTGATGAGCTACAATATCTATCGCGCGGATAATTGCTCTAATAGTTTGATCCATTACGTACACGGCGGTATTAATTATTCATCTCCCTGCGTGATGGTAATGTTTTATTCTCTGCCCTCTCGCAGTGCAGGCGATGTGAGTGAGCTTCCTCCGAGAGATCGAGTTCGATATCCGCTCGTTAGACTCTCGTCGTTCTTCTTACGTCTTGTACGTCTCGTACATATGTTTTCTGTGCTCTAATATAGTGTTTGTGATTACCTAGAGGTTGTAGATGGTTTGAATGGTCATGTTAAAAATATAATATAGGTTGAGGCCGTTACTCTTAGTTGGGTGAAAGGTGAACAAGTGCGTAATAAAATTAAATAAAAAGAGATGACTTAATTGACGACCAGCTTATTAAGTATCGACTTAATATCCTATCGGCCAATTGTAACTCACATTTCACGTTGGAAGTCAGATATTTTTTTAATACAGGAGTGTGAGCACAGCTGCAGGTGTACTCTCCAGCGTCGCACTCCGGCGGGGGTGGGCACTCTACCGGAAATACTTCAGGTACAGGATTTGACTCCTTAGGGCACACCGGTGTACTGTACCAACGCACCGATCTACCAACTGCAGACTGTTACAGGGAATCCTTTTGGAAAAAAATTCAACAACTTGCTTTTTTCAGCCTAACGAGCTACCCATGTTCATACCACCTGACATTACTGACCGGAGTAAGACTGAAGCTAAATAGAAGCTGCCGAATGACAAGCGTGTTTTGGTAACTAAACGCAGGCGTCCACTGATCCGCATCGTACGTGTCGGACGGATTGTCGGACGGATTGCTACGGATTGCTATATTGTACGGTAGGTGCTCGTAACATCCGTGCGATCCGTGGACGTACTTATATGACTTTTGATAAAAAGAATACTAAAATTCATTTGATGCGATTCGTCCGATACGTACGATGCGGATTTGTGTACGCCTTACATAAGACTAGTGTAATGCAAAGAACGTGTGATGCAGGATTAGTATTGAGGGCGCCTCTAGGACACCGCATAACATGCAAATTGAGGGTCCAGGGAGCTGACCCCGCCGGGCCAGCGGCGAGCGGCGAGCGGTCATTGCGTACATTAGTAGTCGGCTGGCGCTTCTAAGTGCGTGTTTCCTTGTCTTAAAGATAAAGTTGGCTAGAACATCTCACAGAGACTTGGAGCTTAGACTCATTGCGCTGTCATTATCAGCTTATTCTGACAGTCCACTACGTGCGAGAGAGAAGAAGAGCGGAAGAAGAGAAGAGAGTGGGCACGGAGCTTAGAGCAATCGCGCTGACCCAAAACGGATTGACAGCAGATTGTTTATTTATTTTATTCTATTAGGCTCACTGACCACTCTGGATCGTTGTCCACCGGTCGAAGGTGATGCAGAACCAGGTGAGTGTCGCGGCGGGCAAAGGTGTCAAACTCAACGTCGTGTGTCGTCTAGCCCCAGAAGGAGGAGAGTGAAGTCAAAGGAAGTTAGAAAGTAACTTGTAGGGGTGTCAAGAACGCATCCTGGGTAAACGCAAAGAGCATGTACCGGGATCGCCCTCCCTCGATTCGGCCCAAATTACCGAGAGGTTGAAGGCCACGGGAGGTGGTGGGTCCCTATTCTATTAGGGTCTCTATCTGAAGTTCATGATGTTAACCGGGACTCTCTGAGGCAAGAGTTACAACGCTCCAATTCCGGACTGAGAATATTAACTAAATATTTCTTAACATATAGTAAAGCTCAATATGTCATAGCCAGGTTTCTAACCTAAGGCAACCATTGAACCGACAAGGCAGTGTGTCCAATCCAAGTGGCAAGTTTAACTAAAAGAAGTGAAAGTCATCAAACAAAGAGGGAACAAAAGTGGTGAATCCCCAACAGACGTCCACGTAGCAGCCAGCCCTAAGCAAATAAGCCGGCCACATTACAGAGACGGATTTTCATTACGACCCCATTCATTACTTTCATTTTGTTTACTTACGAGTGCGTACAAAAATATTTCGTGTTCTTTTGTTCTCGTCATTATTTATGTGCCCTTTTGTTCGAGGCGTCCCCCTCCCCCCGCGCGACAGGTAGCCCCCCCTCGCTCGTGGCGCCTACCTACAAATGGTAATGATACTAAGGTATATTAATTCCATCTGCTCCGAACTGATCTGATGTTGTTCAAATTTAATTTCTAATATTTACTTTCCTCAGTCTTCCATGGGTAGTACTTATTTAGTATTTTCTTCCATTATGAATTGGTATGCTGCTGCTGTCTGATGTGTCTTTGACAGCAAAATGATATCGAATTAAATAAATCCATTTATCGATGTTAAAAAAATATGCAACGACTGCTATGACATTGAAAATATGACGCGTCGACGAACTATCGGATAACCATCCAGTCCTCAAGGCCCAAAGAGAGTAAAGAATTAGTTGACACCGGGCTGGCCGCGTGGACTAGTCACCACTTAGCAGTTGCTGGCCGCCAACCCTAGCAAATCATCAGCTGATAGAAGACAGTGTATACCTGGTCCTCGCGATAACTTGTTTCGTGGGTCAAGAGTCAGTCTAGTTGGCTGTTAGTCATCTGCGACCACTACGGTTATTGGTCCCGGCTTCATGTCCTGCGCCGGGCTATCATTGACTGTAACATACTGAGCTTTTCTTGCTTGTAAGAAATATTCAGTGCGGAGTTCGGTATCAAGTGGAGCAAGTTATGCCGTCATCCCCGGCCATTATCATTGACATCAAGCCCGCCAACCTGCATTGGGGCAGTGTGATGGGCGGTGAGCAACGTGGGTTTGAGCTCCATATCCCCTCTTATAAGGAGAGTATTCTCAATGGGGAATCACAATACAGTGGGGCGTTACTAAGAGCTGATAATAATGATGATGATGGTGATGAAACCTAATGTTGTTACTGTAGCGCGGCGCTGCGACACGCGCACGGCCCCGAGCGCCGCATTAGCCGCGAGATGTAGGGAACTGCCGGCGCAACATCATTTACACACGTAATTGTTCGCTTCCTTATGGTGAAATTTGGCGCCTAACAGTCTATTATGTACCTCGCTCTGACACAATGGGGGATGTTGTAGCGTGACATAATGAAAAATTATATGTAGAGCTATTTTTTGAAGAAATATTTTTATTCAGCTACTCTCCAAGAGGAATCGTGGTGGAGCCCTGAAGATGGTATCGACTGACTAAGGGTACCCCTCGCTATTTCTAAAACTTCTTGCAGCTTTGTTGATCAGTATGTTAGTTTGATTGGCTGCGGGTCAACAAGACGAGAGTTTGGAACAGAGGATTGAGGACAGAGGACAAACTATTGGGGCGGCGAAACATGAACGCGAAGAGCATGTAAAACCAGTTTGAGCGATCTCTGTTCCATCGCATCAGCGGACCGTCACATCGATCTAGAAAGTGAGGGCGTAGAGAGAGTGCCGGTGTGCCCTAAACCGTAATATGTTCGGCTGAGATGGACACCAACACCAAAACCAGGTCACGTCCTGCCAAAAACCTTTGCGTCAGTTGAATTGTATACTGAATTCGACAACTAAAGCGAATTATATTCTTACGAAAGTTCATTAAAACCGGACATGACAACCTATATAAGAGCGTACCAAAATGTTGTAATTACCATGGTATGGCTTAGAGCGCATACATTCGCAAGAGTCCGCTAGTAACAAATAAATGGCAAATTATTCAAACAGGTCACTATCATACTTCTCTCCATTAGAACGGGGACATTTACAGCAAAGATAACCAATTCAATGCGGGTTCATAAACGCTCAAATTATAGTAATCCTTATATCTTAATTTCGACAGAAATCCAACTTACAGCGGTGTGCCGTGTGCCGTGTGCCGTGTGCCGTGTGCAAATGGCGCAGTCGTTGTATTTTAATGCTATTTATCGCCGTATTGTCGCTACTGGACTTAATTAATAGCGCTCTTTTATCTGTTCGAACTGCGCCCGAAAATTGAAGGTACTTACGAAATTCCAACATTATTGGAGATTTCCGTGTATTGGGTATCTGCTGACCCAAATTTACCATGCAGCCTACCGCATTGAGAATGTAGCCAACATACATTTAGACTTGAATATTTCATTCATTCATTTCCAATAATTGGGTATAAAATATATTGGGTATATTTTGGCTGCTGGGAGGCTTTGGCCGTGGCTATTTATCACCCACGGCAAAGACGTACCGCCAAGCAAATTAGCGTTCCGGTACGATGTCGTGTAGTAACCGAAAGGAGTGTGAATTTTCATCCTCCTCCTAACAAGTTAGCCCGCTTCCATCTTAGACTGCATTATCACTTACCATCAGGTGTGATTGTAGTCAAGGGCTAACTTGTAAAGAATAAAAAAAACCACTATCTGATGTTAATTATACTAACCATGATCGATCGAAAATCCGGGCAACTTCCTTACTTCGGGCATTTTGTATTAGGTACTTTTACTGTAGTAATTTTTGCTGGTCGTGTTAAAATTATACAGTTCTCATAAGAAGTACATTTAAACGTTAAATATATTTTTTCAATTATGTAGAGGCTAGGGATACTAAGTTACATGATCATGTACTCATTAGACCCATGCTTTTATGGTAACATCGACCGTGTGACTGTCGACTTTTGTCCCAAGACCTCTGCGAACAGTGAAATTTTTAATTAACTCGATTGGATTATACGATGCTACAAAAACAGTCGCTAATATAATTAAAAGTATCATAAATCACTCGGTTATTAATAAAATCGTGCGTCCAAATTAAAACGCAGGATTAATGGTCCACGCCGGACAGCCTCCTTGTTCTTAATGAAATAACTTGTGAAAAGAATCCGCAGCGTACAGACGTCGCTTACAACAGAATTAGCTGCGACGCGAAGGCGACTTACATATTTTTAATTTTTAAATGTCGACTACGGTGAAGCAGACAACTAAATGAGACAACAAACGGAATAACTTTGTTGTCCGCCTGTCTGTCAAAACTCAAGACTCAAGGCCCCTTATGACGGTAACGCGCGGAGGTATGAAATTGAAATTAAAATCATAATACTCACGTCTACAATCTCTGGAAACTGTTGTGGTTTGTTATCACCTAATGGTAAAGACATATTAGACTGCTAAGGAATCTTCCGCTACGATGACATGTTGAATCTAAGCGCTATTCTGGGACGATGGTTGTACAACTCGACAGAGTGAGTCTTCAATTCGTCTCATAGTTTCCTCTTTCTAACATACTAGTCACGAATTCGAAACTAACACAGCTGAGTTATACGCCTTACACCAAACATAATACCTGTATAGTCCGGGCGATAAATAGTCCGTATTCTTTGCAAAACTTCCTTAAAAAAACATTATTTATTAATAACGTAAAGCTATATCACGTGCTACTTTGAATTTCGCAATTCTTTTCATGCACAATACAATAACTGGGTATTATATTAACAATGTAGCAATATTTGATGTCAGACACAATAGCAGTATTAAAAGGATCAAGATAATGACACAATATTATCATCTGAGACATTATTTTTAGGATCTGCTCAGAAAAGACCGGGCCAGGTGACGACTTAATCTAGGCGCTCCAGAAAGCTATAAACTTGTTCGAAAGCCTGTTTTCGTTCACTGTATTTGTTGGAGAACTACTTTGATAAGTAAGAAAGTAGTTCCCGAGCTGTTACCTACTTCATAAAAGTGTACGAAACTATTGCAAATAACATTTTAACTTGGAAACAATATTCTTTCGGCGGGCGAACACACTGGCGATATGACGACTAAATAAATACGGCTTTCTTTGAAAAGTATATATTACTAACAAATTAAAAAATATATAGGAATAAACAAATCATTACTCAAGTAAAAAAACACAGAAAGTCTTGCACGGTGCATTTTTGTAATACAATGCGTGTACAGTTTTTTATTCATACAATAACGAATAGCTTAGATTATTTGGTGTAAGAACATTTTACGCGGATCTTTATGTTTATATCAAGATTGTAGACAAATATAATAAAAATATAACATATAAATTAAATAACGTTCGAAGAGCCGATGAACGTTGGACTCCCAAGGTGCTGGAATAGACAGTTCTAGATAGAACGAAAACACCAGTTACAGTGTACCGCTGGATGCTGGCGGCTCAAGAGCCTGCTGTTTGAAAGTGATTACAAGAGGCCTGTCCATCAGTGGACGTCCATCGGCTGACGATGACGATGACGATAGAACAAATAAATTATAGATTAAAAATGTTTCAACTACTGTTAAACTTTAAAAGTATTACAAAACTAAAGCCAATTTTAGGACATTTTGAGGCATAAAGTCGCTAATGAGACCTCGACCTATCGGAAAAGCGACTGGTCTTACGTGAGCCTATTCCGAGCCGCCATTTGGAGTCGTTCCAGTGCTAAGTCCTGCAATACGACGCTACTACCTTACTACGGGTTCATAAAATATTTCTCGTAACTTGTGTATCGAATCTCGGCCAATTGCAGCACGAAAGGTACAGCTGCTGAGTGTACAGTAAACATTGCTGTTTATATTGTGAGACTAAATTAGTGGACAAAGCAATACACAAAGGATTAGATTCATAGCTTTTATATAAATCTTCTCTTCTGTAGGAATCATTTTTTTTAAATATAGAGTTTTAATATAGGTTTATGAAAAAGTCAACGTCCGTCGAGTCTCATCGCAGTGATTTTGACTAAAAAACTGAACTCATTTATATTTGTTTTAAAATCTACGGAAAATATTCATTTTAAGACCTTACTCTGTAGTTAGGTCTTTATGTGTACTTCAGTTTGTACATCAAAACCTGCAAAATTAAAAAAAACTTACACATGAATTTATAATAAGCAAAAAAAAAAAAGAAAATTAGAGATATTTATTCAGACAACTTAATACAGATTCAATTATAGCTACATGCCACAATGTCTTTTATTAAGAAGTATTAAGTTTCATAAAAAAATCCAAAAAATATATTATATTGTAGATTGAGCAGTATTGTTTTCTGTAACCTTAGAAAAACTTCTTAATAAAAGAAATCCAAGTACTTGCCAAATAAATATTTTGGCTTATAGATATAAATTTCCTTGGGCGGAGAAAATGATATTACGATTTGTATAGAGAGGTAATTCGGACAACTTAGTACGAATATCGTTTACTCAAACTGAATTCGTTATCGAATTCCTTTAGTCATATCGTATTCTTACTTAATGATTTATTTGACACTTGTTACTAAATGAAAAAGTTTTATAATAATACTAGCGAACGCCCACGACTTCGTCCGCGTGGAAATCTAAAGTGGAAAGTAAACTTTGAAGCCCAATACCACCAGTTTAGGGGTTGAATTTTAAAATTTTTTGATTTATATTATATTTCCACACCAGAAGATGTCATGAAATAGATGTCATTAAATAGATGTCATTACATTATTATATTTGGGCAAATCACTGGATTTCGCACCAAACACGCCTTAATACAAATACTTAGAATCCCGCTGAATGTCTCACGACAAATTGCAAGAATAATGAGAGAATTTTTTAAAACTGTAACTCTAAAAATTAAGGGCTTTTCATACAACCATTCAACCCCTATTTTACCCCCTTCTCAATTTATTTTCGCAATAAAAAGGATCCTATTACCTTCTCCGTATTATGGTCTTAAACCGTGTCAAGTTTATTTGAATTCATTGAGTAGTTTCAGTGTGATGCCCGAATAAAAAAAACACGAACAGACAGACAGACAAAAAAATCGAAAAAAATATTTTTAGCTTCAGTATTAATGCCCCTCAACAAAAATTTTCAAAATATCTTCAATGTACAGAATTCGTATTATAAGTATAGATTCTAGATGGCGTTGGCGTATTTTATGTTGTTACAAATGGTATAAGTAAAATCTCTTAACAAATGGAAGTGAAACATGCAGTCATTAAAAATCGGGCAGTTCCATTTGTCGACAATCCCAAACTTACAAACGAGTTGGAGACTATACCATTGTGGAGATGTTAGTTATCGTCTCTATAATCTGAATGTTCAGAGCAGTTGTTTGAACTTATACCTTGTACATATGTTTTCTGTGTTGTGTGTGTTCACTACTATAGCAATAAAAAAAATGTAGGCTAAAAACAGGCTATTAATGAAAATATAAAACTATAATTTTGTAAAAACTCGTGCTAGGAGTAAAGTTGTACGAAAATAGATTTGTAAATCAATCGCAGCGTGTCTGGTATCGACGCGCTCCTCCAGCGGCGTGATGAATGAAGAGCCTCTAAACACGTCATACCGTCGCCGATAATATCTGAACGAGCTGCTGTTGTTACGCAAGCAATGCCTAAACTATTGGCGGGTGTTTTAACTCGCATTTGTAGAAAGCGAAGATGTCTGAGAGCAGCGAAGCACGGACTAGGAAGTAAAAATGCTGCATGCCGTACTAGGACTACACGTGTACCTATGAATGAAATTGATAATCACTTTGTTGCAATGATGACTTTTAGGTCAGAAATTCCTTATATTATTATGATAAATCTTCTAGTTCACTCATCATTATCAACCCATATTTGGGTCACTGCTGGGCTCGAGTCTCTTCTCAGAATCAGGATTAGGCCAGTAGTCCACCACGCTGGCCCGATGCGGGTTGGCAGACTTCATACACGCAGAGAATTAAGAAAATTCGCTGGTATGCAGGTTTCCTCACGATGTTTTCCTTCACCGTTTGAGACACGTGATATTTAAATTCTTAAAATGCACACAACTGAAACGTTGGAGGTGCATGCCCCGGACCGGATTCGAACCCACACCCTCCTGAATCGGAAGCAGTGTTCATATCCACTGGGCTATCACGGCTAGATAGTTTAGAACCTTTTGTATGAAATAAGCTTTTTATTAAACCTGCATCAAAAACAGTCCATTTGTTAAGGAGATACAATTTCAACCGACCGGCAAACAGACACAGATTGCAAAGTTATATCTCGTATTGATTAATAATAAATTAGGCGTTACGTAAGCTAACTCCCTAATGATATTCATTTATTAAGGCTTTTACATAAAAAATATAAAAGAAAAAGAACTTCTTGAGAAGGAGAGAGACCGCCCCGTGAGCCGCTCGATTTGTGGGCATAATGTAATACAGCTTCTTTGACGAATTCCGCCGAATGTAACATTTTTATGATATTAATTTGATTTTTAATGATTTTTCTAAAGTGTACCGAAGATTTACGGTAAATTGATTTTCTTACCTTTGAGGTTTGATATTCAGGTACGTTTATGATTTGTTTAAATAAAATTTTGAAAGTAGATTTAATTATAATTGCTGGTTTCGCTTCCAAGCAACACCAACACGGTGAACGGTCGTACGTAACAGCGCAAGTGTTACAAGTTCCTCCAATACAGGTGGTATTAACATTCATTATTTATGTTATCGTAGAAGGGAGGTAACAGTGTTGGTATAAATAACAGGGTATTTGATGACTTGATCTTAGTTGTTTGTGAGGCAGCGTAGACGCCGTCACGCTGCCAGTCGCGTTAGTGATTTTGTGCAATAACGTTTTGCGTTGTAATTATTGATAGTGTTTTGTGTTGTAATTATTGTTTATTATAAATTGTTTAGTGTGAGCATGGAGAACATGTCGGGCAGGGAAGGTGAGTGTTGGCTAGTCGGAAGGGATCCCTTAAACCTACTCTCAAGGTCACAAGTCCTGGGACCTGCTCGAGGTGTTTCCTCTACCACAAAGTAATGGTACAACCGCTGTCGCTGCTACCCCTCACGTCACACAAGGTCATGGATTCGATGCCTGCCCGCTGGACTATTGTTCTACCTACTTCTAACTTAGTCTTCACGAGTAGAGTAAAGGAAGAGTAGAGTAAGAGTAAATGATAAGGCAAAAAGCTGTTTAACCAGTAATTTCATTACACAATATAAATTCCAAGAGCATTTTAATTGACAAGGATAATTTCTCAAGGTAGCAGATTAATATATTTCCTTTCTGCCTTTGCCCCATTATTTGATAACATCAAACGGCGCGGCTCTAATCTCAGCTCTGAAATAGCTCTGTTTCATTTCGTTCATTGCGCGAACTGTTTGTTGGAGTCAAAGAGAGCTATTCCTATTAAACAGAAGTCAATTTATAATTCCGCGTCCTTATTTTATGTGAGGTGGAGCGGATTGAAAGCTAGTGATGTTTGTATAATTATTTAATAAATAGGGATAATTTGAGTCTCAACTGTGAGCTTGTCTCTTTGACTTTGTGTATCTATTAGATCATAAAAAATGAATTTCTACTTTACTTTGTTGTGTTAGTTATTGTCAGGAGTAGATTTTTATGAAAGAAAAGCTTAAAAAAGTTGCGCAGAACAACCCACACGGGAGCAGCGTGGTGGGTATAAGCCGCATTATCCTTCTCTTGTAAGGAGGAAGGTACACAGCCAGGCTGTGTACTGGGCCGTTAAAATACTCTGATTATGACTCTTCAGCTTTAAACATTATTATTGCACGGCATCAGTACTTTCCCTTTACGAGTTCTGTTGCACACAGCTCTCAACAACTGGTTGTATTGATATTTACATACACTATGTATTTGAATAACAATACTGCATATTTGACCCCCATCATTTGGACTAACGACATCAAGTGAGGCGCACAGATTCGCTGGATGCAGGTGGCTCAGAATCGTGATTTTTGAAAGTCACTACAAGAGGCCTAAGTCCTGGCGAACGTCCATCACGATATGATGACAATTATGAATGAATGTTTGCAGTAAATTAATAAATATAAACAAAAAGTGTCTATCTGTAATTTCAAACAAATTCTGTTTACCGAAATGATTTTAGTCGTATTAATTAAAGGACAATGGTCTATTCCCAAACAAATTTTTGCTGACATTTTTTACAAGCGTCTATGAATGAAAAAAATATAAAATGATAGATAATTATTTTCTTAACAATTAATTCTTAAGGCTTAGTATTATGTCAAGTCTGGAATTAAAGATATTTATGTTTGAAGTTTTAGAGGTTATGTTTTGTCAACAACGAATAGAACGAATAGACCTACTTTTTAAATTAAAGTCTTAATTATTCCATGATTATGAAGCCGGGTATTTAGGTCCGATTAAAGAACATAAAAATTAGGTTTGATCCCCATTTTTCTCTTAGACATCATATCGAACATACTTAAACAATAAATACGTTTGTAAACACTTGTCCCCTTCCTTTGATTATTAAAATATGCCATATGGCTTAATGTTGGTAATAATTGTTATTAACATGTTTGACTATTATGTTTTGTTTATTTTATTAGTTAAATGTAAAATGCCGCCAAGTAAGAGTGAACTTTAGCAGTATTTTGTCATGGTTAGAAATAAGTAATTTAAATGCAATAGGTAGGTAGATACATACTCGCTTGAAAATCAAAATATTTATTAATATTTCAAAATAATTATATTAATTCATTTAAATATTAGTATAGAATACGTGTAGTTCAATGACGATACTTTATTCGATTCGATACTGGCTTTTCGATACCGTGCGCCTCCCTAGTTGTCCAATAGATGTAATATTGGTATAAATAGAGTGGTTGCCATACTCAATTATTTAAATGTAATTGATGTGATTATATTTTACTTTATGGACATAGTTAGACATTGTGCACTTTTTCAAAAAATTAAATAAATTATTTTCTACAAACTGTAATAGTTTACATTAGTAGACGCTTCTGAATTCTATCAACAAACACCAGACCATTGTCCTTTACACAATAAGTACAAAAACACAATCAAGCCTTTTTTTAAATTTTCGGCTGTGTGTCTGTTTATCCGGGCTATACTCTGGAGCGGCTGAACCGGTTTTTACAGGACTTTCATTTTCATGAAGTTTTTGAAGAACATACAGGCTATTTTAATGCCGAAAAAATCTATAGTTCCGCCAGGGCTTGCGAAAAACTGAATTTCACGCAAACAAAGTCGTAGGCGTCCGTTAGCAAGTAAAAATGCGCAATGTGGATATTTTAACGATTAAACGTTATTCCGGCAGGCTTCCGGGTCATTGACCTCGGGACACATAATCTTTTGTTCATATATAACACATTAGGGACGATGCTAAACGTGGAGCAGTAGTCTTTTCGTTTTATATTTATTTTTAACCCAAAACGCAAAAAGAGCGATGTTATATCTTGACGTCGATGCCTGTGTGTGGCATCGTAGGTTTCAAACGGATGGATCGATTTAGATGCGGATTTTTCAATTTGAAAGCCAGTTTTTTGCGGTGGTTCATAGCTATGTTTATTCAATATCGGCCCAGCGGTGTAAGAAAATCTTTTCCAAAATGATGTAAGGCAAGTTTGGCGTGCGATAACTCGTTGTACATCAAACATATCGTATTTATTGTGTTCAATAGATTCGTTTCAATGAGTAGGTAGGTTAACTTTGCAGGTTATATCCTGTTACAGTTACGCTGAGCTGTGGATGGCGTTTTCAAAACTTTCAAGTTTTTTTTATAATATTATTTAGAAAATATTATATACAGTTTTAATGAAATATTGAATTTATTTTTGTAATTGACGATATACTATGGTGAAATGTCCGTGCATCCTTCCACTTCAATTCCAGGCTTTGAGACGTAGCAGGTTCCAAGGGTCCCACGTTCAGTGGTAGCAACGTGAGCTTATAAATATTGAGTGTTATACAGTAGTGTAGGTCTGAGCCGTGATAGCCCAGTGGATATGACCTCCGGGGCACGCACCGCCAACTTTTCTTTTAGTTATGTGCATTTTAAGAAATTCAATATCACGCGTCTCAAACGGTGAAGGAAAACAGCCGTAAGGAAACCTGCATACCGGAGAATTTACTTAATTATTTAGGTGTGTGAAGTCTGCCAATCCGCATTGGGTCAGCGTGGTGGACTATTGGCCTAACCCCTGTCTTTCTGAAAGGAGACTCGTGCTCAACAGTGAGCCAAATTTACAGACTGTTACAAAATTATAATTACACATTAAAGCGGTGATTAATTTAAAACCTGAAATAGTATTGAAGATACGCAGATAAGTACTGGAAGTCGTAGCGTATAAAGTTTTTAGCGAAGTGACTTCAGGCTTCGCGGCGTAACATTTATACGTCACTCAAGACCGTCTATTTAATTATAATATAATTATAATATAATTTTCCATTTAGATCGTCGAGAACATTTTGATAATGCTCGTTAATTTTACAGCACCTTTAAGGAATTTAATTCAACAGATCTGCAGATGAAATCTACGTCGTAATTCTTTCAAATTATCAGACATTTAAAATGAAAGAAACTTATTAAAAAGAACCGTTAAATATAAGTGGGTAGTCAAACTTGAGCATTCATTTCGAGCTTAACCACAAGAATTTAAAAGGTCATTTTTGTGTCCACCTCATTAGTTATAATATTATGGTTATTATAGCTTTCACAAAAATATTTCTTCTTTTATTTTCACGACGTCAACATTGCTAACAGCTACTGTAATGAAACGGTTCTACAGAAGCAGCTCCTTTGGTCTTAAGCAAAGACGGCTACCTACTTAATAATGGAGATTAGTTAAGATAACAAGCTGAATGACTGCTCAGTAATATCTGGAATACTCCAGAATATCTCTTTATGTTGTTTGTGGTGAAAATCTTTTATGCGCAGGCGTGAACTCAGCGAACTATTCAAGTAAATAAGAAAATATTCTGGAATGTTTTTTTAGGCAAACTATTGGCAATATATTTATTGGTATATTTAATTTGATAAATACTTTCATTCAGTAAACAGATGGGTGAAGGTCGTTTCTAATTCGGATCTTAGACAATTTTTCGTCAATCTCGAAATAATCCATACTAATATTAGAATTGCAAAAATTTATTGTCTGTTATGTTACCTTTGTACGGCTAAATCGCGGAACCGTTTTAGATGGATTTTGGTGTACAAATAAATAGTTGAAAATGGGAAGAAAAACTTAGGTACTTTTTCCTGTAAAAATTCATACTTCCCGCAGGTTTTGTGAAAAATAGAATTTCACACGAACGCGATTAAAGCGTCCGCTGGTTTTCGTATAAAAATGCGTGTCTGTTCGTTGTTCTCGGAAACAGCCTGACCGATTCGTGGACTGGCAAACGAACAGCCGAAAAGTCGAAACAATGTATAGTAGCACAGAATAACTATAGAAAACGCTGACGTATTGTAGCAATTTGTAAGGAAATGTTCGGGTTATGCCCAAGTGTCACGAAGTCTGGGGTCAGCTAGATTTTAATAAATCGTAATAAAGCAAAGCGATGACTAATATAGTAACTAATTTAATATCGTGTAATTGTAATTATGATTGTGAATGAAATTATTGCAAAGTTTATTTAATACCCAACCAATTTGTGACGGGTTTCAATTAAGGATCGACATCTAAATCAAGTTATATTAAGAATTTTTATTTTATCATCAATTCGTCGAGCAAATAGTACTAAATGAGAAACAGATTTTATTATATTGACTCCTTGAACGTAATAAGGGTAGAGGGATGGGGCGGGAATTGATTGATGAATTACTTTCTCCGTATGTCTGATATTGACTCGTAGATGTCTCTCTGATGGATGGCGCAACGCTGAGGGACCTTTGGGGTAATGAGGATTTTGACTGAAATCAGTACATAAAAACTGCCGATTAAATGAACCATAAACGAACTAAGATCGGCACACAGCTGACTAAACATTAGGTAGAGTAGTAGCGGCTTTGGACAGCTTTGAACATATTGAAGTCGGCGAACGGTTCTAGTCAAAGGAGCTCTTGTAAGCTAATAATAATAAACCTAGCGGAATTCTCGCATTGAACTGCATTTCAACAGGCACTTATCAAATAGCAGTGGATATTTCTACGACGATAATTTGGTATAAATATCGATATAAAATACTTTTTATTTCTTATATATTTAATGACTTTTACCTGCGTATATTTTTATAAATATTCTATTTACAGGGCGTTTGTGTGTTGAAGGAGCTTTGTCAGTTCAAATACAAATTAGGAAATTACATCTATCTGCCTGTCTGTGAGTAAGTGGGGTTGCTAAGCAACGGTCTTGGTAAACGGATTAGATGCCACACGTCTCCTTCTGTGTCACTCTCAATAACTCACTCCTGAGAAGTCAAGTCGGTCAGTGGTAACTACTTTCTACCGGTGTGGAGAACAGGCATCGCTTACTTGGAAAAGTAAAGTTTATTCAAATTAATTTGTTCAGAACGCTAAATCGGATGATGACGGATAATATTAGCCAACATCTAAGCTAATGAAAAACAAATAATTTACAGAGTGACCTCTGCTGGAATTAGACCTATAACTTTTTGATGTTATATAATACAACTAGACCAAATGACTGTCGAAGATACCTTAATAAATGAGGCAATAGAGAAGCAACTTTTTATAAGTCGCACGTTTCACAGACTGAAACCCGCTACATCTTTAACAAAAATGTGAACTCTAACCGATAACTTATATAGCCGACAATTTCACCCAGTCACGGAACCCTAAAACCACTTTGAATGGAACCCATAAAGATTGCAGCTATTATTCTATATAAAGAGGCAATAAAGTATGCCATGATGAAAACTGAATACTTTTCCAATATTTCTGAACCCTTTTTATGGGGTACCGTAAAATTTATGACAATAAAAATAAAAACCTTACAGAGCTGTGTTAGGTGCTTTATACATTCGAAAATAGAAATCCTTTTTATAAAGTCCTTGTTCAGTAGTACCTACAGCAATAAAACGACTTTTGTAGCTCGGTTGTAGTGTTTTAAACTAGGTTTTATTGTTTTATTGAACAGAAATAGATATTAAAATTTTCGGACATGACATTTGGATTAAAATTATAAAGGATCTATAAACTTAGATGTACGAGAACGGACGGACTCCACACCTAGAGGTCGTTCCCCGTCCGCTGGACTGTTGCCGTAAATTCGTTTAAATCTCTCAATATTCAAGTAGGAAACTGCTGAGTTTTTTACTGGTCCTTTTTCTTAGGGGTTGTCTTCCAAACTGGTACTAGAAGCACAACAAGAAAACAAACGACGACGTTTAAAAAATGCTTTTTAGGCTATTTTAAATAAATCGGTTTGATTTTGATTTGAATTAATCTGAGTCCCATTTCTATCAGTGGAGGCAAATATTCTGTCGGCGATAGTCTCGTGGTTCAGGAGTTAGATGCATGTCAGTGACGGACAGCTGGAGGCGCGGTGCGTCACGCGTCGCTTTGATCTGCCGCAGGGTTCCCAACTTAGGGGTTTTCCCCCCAGATTTAGGGGGTAAATAAGTGAAATGGGATTTTTTTAGGGGTCTGAAATTTTTAGGGGTATTTTCAGGGATTTTTTGACTCTTTAATATTTTTAAATTGATGATAATTTTTATATTTCTTTCTTGGCCTAGCGACTTACAACGACATATAATACGTTATTCTACAACCACTCTAAGGCAATTGGAGGCAATTTTCATCGAATAAAAAAAATTGGTAAATTTGTTCATTGTCAACATGTATGATTTCAAAAAATCTGAATCTTCAGATACAGACGAAGTATTTTGTCTGTATTAAATATAGACTTTTGAAACATATGACAGCATATTATTTCTAAATTATTATGAATTTATATTTTTTAGGGGGACAACTTAATAATTAAGGCGATTTTAGGGGTTTTTGACACCAACTTTAGGGATAAATATTTTGGAGAGTTGGTAACACTGATCTGCCGCCGTCCGCACTTCAAAGTCGATCGACGTCTGCGGCAGCCTTTACTCGTCGACGTGCGCCGGCGGCGTCTGCAGGGATCTAATGCTTGTAATGTCTGCGGCGCTGAGTGATAGATATCATTTCGTTATTTTCTTTATTATGTGTAGGTATCTGTTTCAGTGTTGTTCACATATACCGCGGGAAATATTGCTGATTCCGAGCGAAAAACCCACGTTAATGTTAATCTTAGGTATAACCTATCTTCATTATAAACCTCAGCAAAATCAGTGAAATAGGAGCGGCATAAAGGAGTAGCAGATACGAGTATACACTTAAACACAAACTTTCACCTTTAGAACAGTGAGGTAGAACATTGAAAGTTTGCGCCTAATTGTAAAATATTTTTTTTAATTTATGAGATCAAAATGTTGATTTCCAGGATAAAAACATCTTGATTATGTAAACTATTTCATTATGAAATTTTTAACCGACTTCCAAAAAGGAGGAGGTTCTACGTTCGGCTGTATGTATGTTTTTTTTTTTATGTATGTCCAGCGATAATTCCGTCATTTGTAGACCGATTTTGAAAATTCTTTTTTGTTTTGAAGGGTTTGATTCCAGGGTGGTCCCATTTTCTTCCATTTTGGATCTGACGATGGCATCCTGGAGAAATCGAGGGGAACTTTCGAAAATCGTAGAGGCGGCTAGTGCGTTTGTTAGTGTTTCCATAAGGTATTTTAAACCACTACAATTTTATGAAGGTCTGGAGTTGGTCTGATGATGGAGCCGATACACAGACGATGGAACTCGTCAACGATTTACAGCAGGTACCTTTTGTTTGGGCTTAATTTATTTGTATTGATGAGAACTTTCCACCTAGATGGGTTGTGACTGTATTAAGGGTCTGATGATGAAGACGAAGGACAGTGAAGAGAACTCCTCGACGGTTCACAGTAGCTACCTTGTGTTTGGACTTGATAAATTTGTATTAATGAGAACTTTCCACCTAGATGGGTTGTGACTGTATTAGGGGTCTGGTGATGAAGACGAAGGATAGTTAAGGGAACTCCTCGACGGCTCACAGTAGCTACCTTGTGTTTTGACTTGATAATTTTGTATTGATGAGAACTTTCCACCTGGATAGGTTGTAACTGTATTAGAGGTCTGGTGATGAAGATGAAGGTGAGTTAAGGGAACTCCTCGACGGTTCACAGTAGCTACCTTGTGTTTGGATTTAATAAATTTTATATTGATGAGAACTTTCCACCCATATGGATTGTGACTGCATAGGGGGTCTGGTGATGAAGACGGAGGACAGTCACCTTTCACATTTTTCTGAATATTATTGCGTGTGGATAAAGGGGGAGTGAAATTTTGTATATGAGTTAAGGTAGTATTTTTAAAATTTTGATTGTAGGACTTAGATACTTATCATAAGAAAATAATGTTTCAACTAATTGCTCATTATTTTTTGTTCACACTCAGTAGGTGTGCTAACACTAAAAATTAAAAAATAAAAATTTTAATAAAAAAAATTCAACCGACTTCCAACTCAAAAATTAACCTAAACTAAAAAGCAAAAAATAACATCTTACCTATGTGCTACCTTCTGATCAGTTTGAAGGCGGTGCCAATCCAGTGTCATGTTTTAATTAAAGCCGTTTCTTAAAGAACCACAGAAATTGTGTAATTTAAACTATTTCATTATGAAATTTTATCAAGATCAGATCAGCACTTGAGACAAAAATAGGTAGCAAACAAAAAACCAATTTCGCAAACAAACTCGCTACGATCACTCAGGTAGGTAGTCAGGTGCCTTGTGTTATGTGCCATATGGCATATGCCATGTGCCACGTGTCATGTGCCTGATCGTTCGGGAGATGATTCCATGAGGTGGTCGGGATGGACTGTTTGGAGAGAGAGAGATACTGTAAGATGAATGGCACCAGAGCAGTCTCTAGACTTACTTTTGACCGAAACACAGTTGAGCTGTTTCTGGCAGAAATAAGCACAGCGATACTGCTTCCCTAGTCGAGTAGATCTACTATCACATACAATGTTTTCACTATAAAATCATTGATCACATATTACAAGTTTACAACTGTGTAACATTACAGTTCTATTAACTTATTCATATTAATATGTAGGCTTTGAAGTTGGAAAGGGACAATAATTTCCTATTAATATTAAACCTATTAATTTTCGCTAGCAAATAATTTTACGACGGCACGTGTGGGTCTAATCTGCTGAGTAAGCATCACATTCTATACCATGTTTATACAACATCATACAATACCTACTCACTGAACAGCGAGTGAGTTGATTAACTTAACTCGGAACTTTGATAGTTACGAGTAGGTAACACACGAGTGGGTGATCCACCGCCCGCGGCCTGCGGTGGCCACACAAACCACATATTGTGAAGGCGCAAAGTTCGTCAGCCCTTGTTCCTATGACAGGTACGTACGGTCACCAATTATGGAGTTCGGACTGTGACTTTGTAAGGTGGCAGGTTTCAAGGGTCAAATCTAAACCTGGAGGTCTCCTGGTCTGGTTCAGATCCTCAATTGTAATAAGTATAAAACGTAATCTTTTGATGTTTCCTACGGAATATCACGAAGATTCATGTCTCCAGTCGTCAGATCCTTTGCTTGACCTTGAAACCTTCCAAATACACTACAGTCCCACAATATCCATTATTGGCTACCGTAAGTACTTACCTTTCAGCTGTCATAAAATGCGGTATGTCTGACTGTTGCAAACTCCACATGCTCCACACGCTCACACACAGCGGGTCAGTGTTCTGTCACAGTAATGATATAATATCCCGCGCATGTAGGCACTATACGTGTACAGTACATGCTACCGCGGGGCCACGAGCCTGCCGCGCAAGCGACACCAAACTAATGTATGGAAACGTATATACTAGGGATGGTTTTCGAGTGACGTAGATAAAATACATTTTTTCATCTTACCAAGATCGCCGTGCCCCTCTGGCTTCTGTGTTTCCTGTCGCTTGAATGGGTGCACCTTTATGACAAGAGTGCATAGGCATCTTCTAGGTAAGCGCGAGCTGAGATCTCATCATTGTTTTCCACGTACAAGCATGATTGTAACCGAGCGCAAGCCTATATTGAAATAAAATAAACTGTTATTTGCAAAAACAATTCAGGTTTCGTTAGTGAATGCAGCAGAATGCTGGTGCCTATTTCTATGTTGTGTCATACAAGAATGGTGTCTTGGAATTTCTACGGTTTCGGTTATGGGTCTTGGATCTCCAGGATCATGGATCTCCAGGTCGATGCACCAGACACTGACAGAGTTATGTGGCGCCTGCGATGGTGGCATGGCGTTCTAGGATGGCAGTCAACGGATGAAGGATCAGCCTGGCTGTCCAACGCGGAAATGCAGCTAGTACCTATTCTTGTCATCATTCTATATATGCATGATTATTAATGTATTCTTTCTCAATAAATAAAAAATGAATGTGGTATAATTTGTTATTTAGCCGGGTCTAAATTTTGTCCAATTGATCTTTAAACACGACAAAGTCACTCGTTACAGAATCTGTTATTTTATACTTATATTTAATCTCAGATTCCGACTGAAATTAACTTCCCGTAGCCCTAGTCCATAATATTAAAGGAAACAGGAACTTTCTAGGATATTACTTCGGGTTCGTCGTGGCCCTTAATACTCCCTATACCCTAATAAGGGTTCATTCAAAGCTAGACGTTCATCCTAGAACGATGACGTCACACATAGTTTACTTTGAACGACCGTCCCTACGTTGCTATCGGGTATAATATCCAGGAAAAATATCAGAGTCCAATATAACGCAAAATATATATATATTAGAGAAACATACCAAGATATACGATGCGTTTTATTATGAAATATATGGTAGCTTCTTTTATCTTATATATCTCTTAAGGATGGAAGCCTGGCCTTGTGTAGTGGCTATCCAACCATACAAATAGGCCGGTAATGATGGAAGTGATTATTATAGTTTACACTAACTTAAACGAAGTATAAGTAAGTGAAGAAGTAATCATAAGTAGTAACTTAAAAGATTTTTTCACCAGTGTGCAACGTTTAATTTTGATTAGCTATTTTGTGTTTGACCCCAGGGTGGTGCTAGCAGGGTGGTCGAGGCGCCACCGGACCAGTAATAGACAATGTGAGCTTCAATTCCGTCTTTATCTTTCTTCATCTATATTATGGTGTTCGACAGAAAGAGACAAAGACCAATTTCGAAGGTCTATATGTCAACAGAATAACTATTACTAACAAAACTAGTAAGTCACATAAAACATACAAATATATAAATATAAACTTCTAAACTGATCCGGGAAGTTAAACCGCTCAGTTATAAAGTTAAGTATACACAATAGCTCTAGAGAGGTCGCCAAAAGTCCGATTTCTGTTCCTCGGTACACATTAATACAACATACTGAGAAACATAAGGGTGTCTAAATATTGTTTATCTGGCATTGACAGGTTCCAGAAAAGGCAAAAGCTAGCTATATACACACTCAATTTTGAGACTCCGCAGTGAGTCAAGATAACTGCCTCGTTGGCACAGTGGGAAGCTTGTAAGGTTAGGTATCATGATGTACTCAATTCGGAAGTGATCCATTGTGATTGCCAGATTTTAGTATTGAGGTTTCATTATATCCTATTATTTATTTCATACTGTAACACGTTGTGTGTTCAGTGACCCCGTCGCAGTTAAGATTTTTTCCAAACATGAACTGAGTCCTTTAACAACGTGAAAACAATATCATAAAACTAATAACTCCATCTCGAACTGAATGCCGAGCCGAGAGCGCGGCTCCACAGTGCACCGCATCACGGCAACGCGGTAGTGACGAATTTATTGATAAATCTCGTAGCTACGGATTACCATAGCTTCGTATTTTATATTAGTGAAATACGTAATATGAAATACAAGAAAATGTTTTATCCAAAATGACAGTACATAACAGTTTTTAAAGCTTAATAAAACAATAAATATTTGTATATTATACTTTGCATGCCCTGTGAAGTTTTGCTCTGTATGTGTGGATGGTTTCCATTTACCATCAGGAGTGTCATCTGCTTGATCCGTCAATTATTATATTAAAAACAAGCCGATGTGGTGATGATAATGACAAGCTTATGTCGTACGTTCACAATGCGCTCGCAAGTCGTGTGACCGTGGACACGCGCGGCCGGTTTGCGTTGCGAGCTGAAATATTTGCAAAGATAAAAGTGGATGCCATAAAGTTTATATTGCGATGCGCATTCTGAGATTGCGGGGGAGATGCCATCGCTACGTGCGGCCGGTGCAAGGGTTATTGTAGTTTGGACAATAACGGAATAGAGACACGTTTGTGTTTCATTTTGCCATACACACTTCTTATTACTGAACGCAATTTATTTTTATTTTCACAATGTTCTATAACGATTGAATGTATGGTAAGAATGTTGTCGGTAAACTGTAACTATAATATATGTAGTAACATTGTTTCATCTACTTGTGAAATAGCAAATAAATTAGTTGTGGAGATGTTTAAACAAATAAAACACTTGTTTACACTTCTTCACTTTTACAGTTAAGGCTGAATATTACTTTTCAACTTCTCGTAGACCACGAGCTTATAATATGAAAATTGTTTGAAGGCTTAACTCTCAAATACATTACGAGTACAACTCAGAAATTGGTATGGTTTTCTCTTATTAAAAACTTTTTAATATACTTTTACCTCTCATGTCGAATACTTTTTTACGGTGCTCTATAAAACTTACGATCATAAATATACGGTGCGAAACGATATCGAAGTTAAAGTTTTCCATTGCCTTAATAAGAGCGTCTAGGGTCTAAGAATAATTTCACTTGATATTGGCCTCGGCGCCAATGTCTCCCAATGTCATTTAGAAATGTAATAACTTTAATTTATATCTATTAAAGAAATCTGAAAGAAAATGTAAAAGCATTTTCACGTTAAAACTAAATTTCTCTAACTCCAACACACAGACTAATATATGTATAAAAGCTCAGAAATATATTTTTCTACTGAGTTGAACACCTATATAGCCTTTATATAGTACGACATCATATAAATAATGTATGTATAAATATGCTTATATGTATGCTGCTTGTGTCGTTCTCCCAGCCCAGCCAGGTAGGATCCTATTAAAGTAACTTTGGATACTATAGGTTTTTTAATTCTTCACTAGTTAGCCTTTGACTACAATCTCACCTGATGGTAAGTGATGATGCAGTCTGAGTTAGAATCGGACTTACTTGTTATGAGGATGAAAATCCACATCCCGGTCGCTTTTGCGGTAGCGGTACGTCTTTGCCGGTAGGGTGGTAACTAGCCACGGCCGAAGCCTCCCACCAGTCAGTCCTGGACCAATTAAGAAGACATCAATCGGCCCAGCCGGGGATCAAACCTTCGTCTTGTAAACTCAGCGCGCATACCACTGCGTCACGAAGGTCGTCAAAGTGCTGCAAACAGGTAAACATCGATCTCCTATTAAAAAGTGGATGCATAATCGCGACCAAAAGACGTCCCCAATCAATGAGTGCCAAACACGACTTCTTGGCACTCAATTCAAGTAGTCGCATTTGCAAATTCAACCTTAAACTCATCAACTCTTTAGGTTAAATTTGCTCTGAATTTGGGATTTTATTGAATATTGAATATTGACCTATATTTAAAGACCTTTAGGTATAATTTACCGATAATTCTAAAACAGTCAAAGCAGTTTTTAAGTGAAATTTTCAACATGATTGTGCCTTTTTTTATTATAAGAGGTCAATGCAGGTAAAAGAGAGATTTGGTTGGTATGCTTGCCTCACCCGTTTGTACCGTGTGTAAACCAACCACTTAGGTTGTTGTTTTTTGTGTAGTCTGTTTATTTATTTTAAGCAATCTAATTAGATATTTATTATTGAAATTTCCGTAACCCATCAAACAACAGTCTTTTGGAGCAGCGTGATGGGCCAAATCCTATAATGAGAAAGGAGACTCCAGCTACTATTACTACAGAAAACATATGTACATGCTAGTAGGCTTTTAAAAATGGAATGTTCATGACAAGATAAAGCCCACAATGATCTTAACGTTGAAACAACAAAATAATTGAATAGGTAATGACATTAACTTTTACACAAATAATGTAAAGAATGAAAGTTAAATGGGGTAACTTCTGTAATCCCTTGAACAAAAAACAAAATCTTTTGTATTTTGTTTGTTTTGAAGGATCATAAATAAGAGATATAGAAAGAATTATAAGAATGATATTCTTTATTTATTAATTAACTAGCCAACGCGCTTATATAGTTTATTTTTCAATTTCCTTTCCCAATTAAAAAAAAACAATATATTGCTGCAGGCTGCGTTTGCTTCCGTGAAAAACGATTGCAAATAATAAAAATAAATCATTGTTACATGTTTTATCTTTACTTTTCCTTTATTGCTTCCAACAAAACATTTTTCTTTTTGATATTTTTATTATATTTTTATTTTTTTTGATATTTATGCAGGCTACAGATTGTCAGTTTTAACTATACAGTTCGATCTTATCAAAATTTAAATCAAAATGATTAAATTTTTAGATGTTTTCGACTGTGCAATTAAAACTGCTGGTCTGTAGCCCGCATAAGACAGTATATGACATAGGTATAAGACAGCTATTTTAAACAAAAAATTCGTTTCAGCTGATTACATAAATCGAGTATATGATTTTATTATATTCTACTTTGAAATGGAGTTTTAATGCCTTTAAAATATTTTTAGCAGACCCTATTTTTACCCTAGAATGGCAGAGAATGACCTTGAGTGGAATCACGCACTTGTGATCGTTATGTGTAGGGTTAAAGGCTTTGACAGGTAACTAACACTCCCCTTTTCCACTCAAGTCACTCTCCCCGCCTATCCCAAGTAACCCATAAAGAATTAAACAACAAGAAATGTGGACGGCTCGAACGCCACGAACATACTGACGCCGACCAAATGACGAGCGCCTTATAGCGCCTACAATATATTAAAATGTTTACATTACGCAGACATTAAACATAATTAAACATTTAACATTATAAAATAATTTTGACAGAGAACAACAGATATATCGGCTAGAAGGAAGAATACTCGTAATAGTCGATATGTGAATTTCTTTTAAAAAAATCGACGTTTCAATTAGTTAAGCGACAATTCCGTACTAGCAATTTGATAAAATATTTTAACGGATGAGGACTGAAGCTCGGACCTCTCTGGATTCAAATCTTTGGGCTTGTGAGGCTCAATTAAAGGCACGCTTTTGATAACTACTCACATTACACGAACGTCGGTCTGTGGATATTAATTAATGCGCGCTGTACATGATTGTGTGTATGAGCGTGACGGGAACATTGTCATTGATTTTGTATCACTTCATACAATAACAAATGTGTTTCTAAACTTAAATATTGACTAAAATATTAAAATTATCGTTACATTGTCTTTATTTCTGTAAAAGAGTAAGTTTTTTGGATCAAATTTGCTGTCCTCTAAAAATGCCGCCCTACTACTACTTAGCCTACTGGTAAATCCATCACTCATTCTCAGAGGAGACTCGTGCTCAACAGTTATGAGTACATAGCCACAGAAACGGATACTACGCGGGTAACCGCAGGAATTCACTAGTATTTATATACAAAAAGGCATAGCTGTGGCTGCAAGTTATAATTCGCTGAGCTCCGCCCGGCAACTAACCAGACGGCGGACTCGCATAAAATATCACTAACTGCTGGAAACGTATTATTGAACTGCCATAAGCGCGCGCTCGCGGCGGTGCCTGCTCACGTACCTACTCGGGCACTCGCTGTGCTGGCGGCCTTGCTCGTGCTCGGCTGTGAGCGCTAGTTAACTCAAGTGTAATGCACTTTAAAATAAATTTAAATGCCTTGTCGGTCCAGTGATTGACTTGAAATTTCTTCCAAGAAATCATTTATCAATAAAATGTAACTGCTCGTGCCTCATAGAAATGAAGCCGTCTGGTCATTGTTCCATTAAGCCACATGTTATACACTAGACCGATCAATTATTATTATTATTCAAAATTTGCCTGTTCTTTACAGGACCACAATAGCTTAACAAATAAGGAAGTATGTAAAATTTTCTTATTTTGTTAATAAACTATTATTTTTTTACATTTGACAGATCAGAAGCTCACAAGTATATACGGTTGAATTGAGTAACCTCCTTATTTTTTTAAGTCGGTTAAAAATTACAGAAAATTTGGCAATTTTATTGTAGTTGGTCATTATAAATTTCTTCGTAGTAAAAATACTTGTTTATTGTTATTTTCACGGGAAATGCAGGCACAGCTACAGCCACATCTATCCGTACTATCATACTGATATTGTACTCGTAAATACGGCTCTCCGTCTGTCGATTACTTTTTTACGACTCAACCAGTGCCGATTTTGATGAATTTTGTACTTTTTATCCCGAAAATAATCATGGCTCCCGAGATATTGATGAAAACTGAATTTCACGCGGACAGCGTCGCGGAGCAATACTAGTATACTATAAGTTGTAGCAATGTGCTGAGTTGTAGTTACCTGTATCATATTATCATCCTTTTTAATATCCGTCGCGAGGACAGTGACGGGAGCACAAAGGGAAGGAATATCGAAGCCGTTACACAGCTTAACAATATCAATACATCAAAGAGCTGTACAGCTTATAGCGTATAGCGTATAGCGTAGAGCGTATAGCGTATAGCGTATAGCGTATAGCGTAGAGCGGCCAGGCAACAGGTTGTCGGCGACAAAGCGCTACGCAAGGAGATTAATGGGACCCACGACGTAACTGTGACAATATCCTGTAGATATACCGCCTTAATAGGTAATTCATATCAGGCATTCAGCCGGTGCTGAAAATACTTGCTCGAAGATTCTAATACCGACAGATTCAATTTGGAAATATGTATCTAACTTTCGTCTCTCGAAACTCACTAATTATACGTCAGTATCGTCAGTAAAGTCATTCATCATCTGATGTGAATAGCATTATTTAATGCGTGTGTGAGTTTAATGAGGGGATACACCTCAGAGCACGCTGCTGCATATAATTTTTTGTATAAAACCATCATAGCGCATAGCACGTAGCACGGCCAAGTTTAACATCTAACAAATATGTATCTAACTCAACAACGTTCAGATGCTAAATGGATAAGTTTGTAGAGTCGACTTCGTCAGGATGCTTCGGTTTCGTACTGAACCGTGTGGATCACCAGATCCGTCGTATCTGGGTGACCATGTCACATGAATTCGGTTTTTTCTTAATAATATAAAATAACCAGCTCAGCCAGAAATTTTATAAAAATTGGTCCAGCCGTTCGGAGGAGTTGGATAATAAACACCGCGACACGAAATTGCTATACATGTATATTAGAGATAGCAAATTAGATTACTTAATAATCAATATGAACTTTGGCAAAGTCACGCCAGCTTCTATTCAAAAACATTTTCTTTTTTATCTAGGCTACAGGAAACCTTATTTGATCTTATAATACTTAAGCTCATACTATGGAAGCCTGTGAAAAGTTGTACAAAGATATTAAATTAGGGTTTTACAAAAACCGTCTATGTTCGCATTTAGCTTATATTCTTAGAACAAAATGTAATCAAATATTGTAGACAAACTAAGTCGTCTGGAATTACGTATAAAAATAAAACAAATATTACTATCAACACATAAGTTATACCTAATAATTAATCAAATATTGTAGACGCAAATAATATAATATAAAAGAAAAAGAATAATATAAGAAAAATTAAATAAATAGGATTATAATATTAACAAAACAAATTTATATTGCTGCTATTTGCTTTAAAATAAAATAAGAAAATATGATTATTGCAGTGATTACGCTTTCTTTTTAACAAGTTTTTAACTTGCACAGATGTATGTTATTTGTTCAAGTAAAATCGTGCGACTTAATTTCAATGACAAAGTAACAATACGGCCGCGTGGCGCAGTGGGTAGTGACCCTGCTTTCTGCATCCACGGCCGTGGGTTCGATTCCCACAACTGGAAAATATTTGTGTGATGAACATGGGTGTTTTCCAGTGTCTGTGTGTATTTATATGTAGTATATAATTGTATATTAATATAATAATATCAACTATCTTAGCACCCATAACACAAGCTACTCTGTATGCTTACTTTGGGGCTAGATAGTGATGTGTATTGTTTAAGTATATTTATTTATAAAAAAAAATACATGGTTTACTATGTTTCTGACGTCATTCTAAATCCAACATGGCTGCATATCTATGATGGCAAACTAGTTGTTTTTAATAAACTTCTACAATATGGGTATCAAAAGAAAGAAACGCGGACACGATTTTATATTAAGTTATGACTTTATAAGTAGATAATCAGTTTTAAATTAAATTGATTGATTTTTAAAAAGGTGTTTTACTTAAAATATGATTTGACTAACAATCGAGACTTCTGAATTTGAAAGTTGGTGTTGGTATAACTCTGTACCCAAGATCGTATACATTTCATATGAACTGGCTTGTGAAAGTGATGACAGAGAGTGCACATGTGTTTGTGTACTGTGTACCTCTCGCATAGACAGCAAGTCACGAGTTGGTTGGCTGCTTTGGCCAAAATTATCATTATCAACCCACACTGTTGAGCCCGAATGAGGGGGGTTAGGCCTTAGTCCACCATGCTGGCGCAATGCGGATTGGCAGTCTTTTACACACGTAGTGAATTAAGAAAATTCTCAGGTATGCAGGTTTCCTCACGATTTTTCCTTCACCGTTTGAGACAAGTGTGTAATTTCTTAAAATGCACACAACTCAAAAGTTGGAGGTGGAGGCCCCGGACCGGATTCGAACCTACGCCTTCCGAATCGAAGGCAGAGGTCATATCCACTAGTTCGTCTCAAAATTCGGATAGTTGTAAATTTTTGAATTTTAGAAACTAAAAAACTATTAAAAACTAAAATAACAGCAACGTCGGCAAAGGGACGTAGGCCATACATAAGCAAAGATAAATGGGTTTCATATTTTTTCGTTTTATAAAATTATGAAAGGAAATTGTACAATCATTATGATTAGTAGTACTTATGAGTACCTACCTACATACAGTGCGTGGGCGGCACTCCTTCAAAATGGAGTTTGAGTGAGGGAAAACGCCTACTCACTCGCTCTAAAACAGCACAAACTAAGTGAAAAATCGGATAAAATACAAAGCGTAGGATACAAGTGACGTAACGTCAAAACCGAGTGAAAATGGTAAAGGTTCTGCGAAGCCGTGGGTGCTAAAGAAAACTGGAAACAAATGGTAACTTCTTTACTTTGACTTAAATTTACTTTGTAGTAAATAAAAATTGTATTCAAACTCTTGTTGAGTTGTTTCTGGGACTTCTAACTGTGTTTACGATAGACTGCGAATTTATTGTTTAGATGGCAGAAATATCTTTCATTTTGATAAATTTAATCGTTTTGTTATACCTCAAAGTTAAGCCTTCAACCCTTTAGCTATTAGGTACACAAACCACAGTTATTAATATTATGTGAGTGCATCTGTCACTGACCACACACTTGTTTAAATATATTCAGTATTATTTTGTATGTAGATCACAATAACAATGCTGTCGGGAGAAATTCATGTGGGAGTATATTCATGACTTTTTGGAGAGTGAGGGAGGAATGAGGGAATTTTTATAATCGATGTAGCGGTTCAGGTGTGAAAGCGTAACAAATAAACCAACTTACATTTATAGGTACTATTAATTAGGCTTATTATGTTGACAAAACTCCCCTTATTTCGTGTGTTGTGATGTTCCCTGCCCGCGTTCAAAAAGTTGTCTCTTTTGTTCTACTTATCTCATTAATATCTCAGCGGGAGAGGGCCCCGCATGGACGAGGCTTAACTAAAGTTGTAAAAACTTTACCGATGTATTAATAAAGACCGTGGGTTTGAATACCAAAAAAAAATATTTGGATATTGAATTTTGTGCTGACGTGTTTGGTTTTTCAAAAGAAACGAGTACTAGTGTTGAAATAATAGTATAAGAAAGATATGACATCGCTCGACCTCATGTTGGTTCGTAACGACGCTAGGTGGGGAAGACTTGTTTGTAAAGAGTAGGGAGTTAGAGAGAGGTAGCGATCGGTTGGCGGGAACGACTTGCGATATAAGGCGCTCATCGGTCGGCTTCCGTTTCAGTATGCTCGTGGCATTCGAGCCGTCTACATCTCTTGTTGTGTAATTCTTTATGGGTTACGTGGGATAGGCGGGAAGAGTGACTGAGTGGAAAAGGGGAGTGTTAGTTAACTGTCAAGGGATCTCTTAACCCTACATACAACGATCACAAGTTCGTGACTCCAATATATATTCCCTTCCATTCTAGGGTTTGTTTTGGTTACAGTTCGATTTGTTAATTAAGTTGTCCTGACAAATATTGTGAATCTTTGTTCAACATTGGTATTCTTATTTTTGGTAATCCACTTCTGAGTCTGCTAAAACTATTTACTCTTTTGATAAATATCCCTTATAATTATCCGCTGTCGCTGTAAAGTTTTATACTTGGGGAAAAGCTTGGAAAAAGTCTGGACACTGGAAACTTGATACCTCAAAACCTTGAAGTTATTTACTATATATTATCCACGATACTCCATAGTTGGGTACTGGAGTACTACAATAGGGTACTATGGTAGATATGAACTGAAAAATTTCAGTTTTTATAAAATAGGAAGGTCTGGTTATGATAGGCTCTCGTTTTGTGCTTTCTGTTAAGTAATACATAAATAAACTAAAACAAAACACACATCACTATCTAGCCCCAAAGTAAGCGTACAACGTAAGCCCGTGTTATGGGGTAATAAGATAGCCGATTATATGATATACTTTTATACGCTACATAATATAAATACTTGAGTAAATATAGTATGAATATACGCAGACACTGGAAAAACCCATGCTCATCAGCATAACAAATATTTTCCAGTAGTGGGAATCGAATCCACGACTATGGGTGCAAAGAGCAGGGTCACTCCCCACTGCGCCACGCGGCCGACAAGTCATGATTTGGCTCACTAGAAATTTTATTTATCTAGCCGATAATCAACCCATCCTCTACAACTAGGCCATTGCGATAATAGAGAATTCGTATTCATTCTAATTTAGTCTCAAATTATTTAGTTGACAAATATTGAACATGAAATACGAAACTGGCTAAATTCAACGATCTTACAAAGTCATATCTAAAACTTTGTAAGTTTCGCAAAGTTGCCGAAAGCCGCGGGTAGATACATATAAGTTATGAGCATATAGCTCCCAGATAGGTGAAGTTCTTAACCTATCGTATGAAACTTATGCGTCGGTATACTTAGAAACTACTTAATTTGTGAAACTTTGTTATTTAGGTGTATATTTCATTAACTTTGTCGTGGAATCCAGTATATTAACCGAATTTCTAAACCCTCCGTACTGTTTACATACCTATACCTATTTACGTACCTATACGAGAAAACCAAAATAATTACAAATGCAGTGCAGAATATGTAAAAGAGGGGGATAAACTTTATGTCTGCTAGTGGAAAACGGAAAGAAAGCACATTGGGTGTAAAAACAAAGGACTGATTGAGAAACAAAACAATAAGGGAAAGAACACGACTGACGGATATAGTAAAAAGGATCCGATCCTTAAAGTGGAAATAGTCTGGGCATATTTGTAAATAAAAGGGTTACGACATAGGTAGGTACCTAGGGGCGAAAAAAGAAAAAGAGAAAAAAGGAGATGGAGAGACGTCTTCTCACAAACGAGTGGTACGGTCTGGATGCGTACAGCCCTAAATAGGAAAACGTACATACGTACGTGAGAGCTGTGATAGCCCAGTGGATATGACCTCTGCCTTCGATTCCGGAGGGTGTGGGTTTGAATCCGGTCCGGGGCATGCACCTCCAACTTTTCAGTTGTGTGCATTTTAAGAAATTAAATATCACATGTCTCAATCGGTGAAGGAAAACATCGTGAGGAAACCTGCATATCAGAGAATTTTCTTCATTCTCTGCGTGTGCGAAGTCTGCCAATCCGCATTGGGCCAGCATGGTGGACTATTGGCCTAACCCCTCTCTTTCTGAGAGGAGACTCGAGCTCAGCAGTGAGCCGAATATGGGTTGATGACGACAAAACGTATCCCATTCTGTACCTACTCCGACCGCTGAGTAGTTAAAGAGCGAAAGCACAACAAACAAACAAATTCACATTTATTGTGTAAGTTAATATATTTTTATTATTATTTAGTTTCCATTAGCTGTGATAATTCAATCTTATTTCATCAAAACTGCGAAAGTTACAAAGACGCTTCGCCTTAATAATACTCTTAATAGAAGCGAGATAAACTTATCGCAGTATTCTTTTTGTTGTTCGCATATTTTGCTACTAATGGACGCCCGCAACTTCGTCCGCGTTGAATCCGTTTTTTTACTCTTTGTGTACATATAGAAAGTACCCGAATGAATGAAACGTAGGCTGATGTATCGAAATTTATTTTATTTATTGTTGCAATTTTTTTTTTGTGGTTTTGGAGATTTGCGCAAACAAAAGAATTAACTAAAAATTTCTCCTTAAACGACATAATTATTGATTTACTAGCGGACGCCCGCCTCTTCGTCCGCGTGAAATTTAGTTTTTTACAAATCTCTCGGGAACCATGGATTTTTCCGGGATGAAAAATAGCCTATGTGTTAATCCATAGTAAAATCTATTTTGATTCCAAATTTTAGCCAAATCGGTTTAGTAGTTGCGGCGTTAAAGAGTAACAAACATCCATATAAACTTTCGCGTTTATAATATTAGTAGGATTCAGTGTAGGTACGTCTGTTACTACTCAGTTAGTATCCCTACGGTAAATTTGGTATTATTTCGCTATTTTCTTTCCTCGTATTGTGTTGTGCAAACAACAACATCATGTATTTTATATGTTTATATGTATAGGTGTATGTATATATATGTCCATATTTTGGGCTTAATAATTTGAATAGTTGCAAGCCTTCTTTTGCATAAGTTCAATAAGAACAAATTATTAAAAATTTTGCTTTACCCTCTAATTTGAACAATGCAGAGTCAGATTTTGATATGAAGCGTACTTTGAGGGTATTTTGGTTAAATCTAAGATTGCGTTGCTGCTTGAACTCTATGAAATATAGACCTTCTTTATAGTATAATTAGCTATTAAGTTTATCAAGCACATACAAACATACTTGAGTGTGGACTTTGTTATTTAATACGAGTGATTGAAAAGCTGGAAAAAATCTTTAGGTCCTAAATACTGTACAATTTATAATAAAATTTGAATAGAATAGTAGCTATTATGTATTCTCATGGCCTGGGGACAAATTACGAAGTTTCGCCAAAAGGATCGGCAAATCTAAATGTACCGAAAATAATGTCATTCGTGGCGCAAAATTTGTCTTTTTCTTGTTAACTTGGTTCTGACGAAGTTTGCTAAAGAGATTCATGGACTTGGTAATTACTTGAAACCAACTTCGTGTCAAACAACTTTTGTTTTTTACTTCAGAAGCATTTAAATGGAGGCTAACTTTAGAAACAGCGACCCGTGATTTTGTATGTGCGGCGGACGACGTTTTTGAATTAATTCATTATTATTCTTCTTAAAGTTCGTTCAAAAAATTTTTTTTTTATTCTTTTCTCACCTGATAGTAAGTGATGATGCAATCGAAGATGAAAGCGGGCTAACTTGTTAGGAGGAGGATGAAAAATCCACACACCTTTCAATTTCTTCACGACATCGTACCGGAACGTTAAATCGCTTGGCGGTACGTCTTTGTCGGTAGGGTGGTAACTAGCCACGGTCAAAATCTCCCACCAGCCAGACCTGGACCAATTAAGAAAACCTCAGCCCAGCCGGTGATCGAACCCAGGACCTCCGTCTTGTAAATCCACCGCGCATACCACTGCGCCACGGAGGCCGTCAAAATTTATTTTTAATTAAAAACTATGAATACTTCTGTAAAATACTTTTCATCGAAGTTCATTTTCATGAAAGTTCATCAAATTCTTCTTTTGCATTACTTACTGGGCAAGAAATATTTCAGTAAAGAATTTAATTATAGTGAATATAATATAAAAACATAAAACGAATCAAATCAAAAAAGAAATACAATGTAATAAAACGCATGACTATTTTGTGTTAAAGTCATATAATATGTAATCAGCGCACGGTTTGTTGACTTGTATATTAATTTTCATCGGCTGTTATACAATAAGCTTCGCACACACAGTGAAGCTCTTAAAAGCTCTGAACTTTTAATAGGATTTATATTCTGATTTTCACAAAATATTACGAAAACAATTTTTAATTCCACTATATTGTAAAAGTTTTCTTTGTAAGACTAGCGTGCAAAGGTCTACTTTAACAAATAATGGTTAAAGTAAACTTTTGAGCGTTGCAAATAATGGAAAGAGATTTTGAAGTTCCACTAGTGACGAAACACGGTATAGAATTTTTAAAATATTAAAAGAGTGAATCTTACATAAATTACTCTTCGGATATGGAAATGGTTACAGGTTTACTTGTAAAATTCGAATCGAATTAATAAAGATGTTTTTGCAGTTTCACTCTTATAAACGAGATAGTTTATCTTTGTTATAAAATATACATGACACATACTTGAAGCTTCTATTGTATAATCCGTATAGAACTTTGTGACAATAAGAAGCGCGTTCCTCTCGCACTGATTTAGTTGCAGCGCTCACTCAGACAGACGGCGGACCGGCAGCAATCGTTATAGGAGGAGAGCCTGCAATAGCCACACCTGCCTCATTTTGTAAAGGTCGATCGTTTGTCAGTCTAGTGTGTTGTAGTAGTAGTGGTGTTGGAAGGTATCAGGCTTCAAGTGCAATCTTCAATTTCTCGTATAAACCGTAATTCGTTTGAAATTTTCTACGGGATGTCACGAGGATTCAGAGTCACGCACACAGGGTTCTGTACCGCTATCCATGAAAACTTAAAAAAATTACGGTTTTTATTCTTTACATTTTATGCCTTGACTAAATAAATGGGAGATAAAATAATGTTGGGTTATGAGGAATTCTTTAATTTGGTGCTCGCTCGCCGCAATGTGCTCGATTGTTATGGAGTCTGTGGCCGGTGCGTTCGGGTGGAATTGGTGTTCCATATACTCCGTCAGAATTGTCGTGTCTTGCAGAGATAATGCAGCGTGGTTTCGGACTCCGACGACACGTCGATTTGCTTGTCCCATTCATGGGCAGCGTGGTTCTCCAGGGCTGCTGCAATCTTCTCTGCAAGCCGGCGAACCTGCAGCCTTCTCAGAATAAAGTAAGTCTGACTACCGCAGGCTGTCCATCCATCACAAGTGCACAATATACACCGTCTCGGTGTTGCCTCCCCGGTGGATACGACCGCTGCTCGCCGTCTCACCGAGCGGCTCACAAATGCGTCATATAAATGCAAGGAATAATATTACGTGTGCATTACAATGACGTTACACAATCGCACTCGCACTGCGATGTCGGCGTTACAAATCTCTGCTATTATCATAATATATTTGCTTTACAGAACTATATAAATATACTGCTGAATTTCATATAAGAATCTACAAATTTAGCACAAACACAAAAAACAAATTATTATACTCATATAAAATATCAGTCAAGCAGTTTCAGTTACAGCGAAACTAACGTTCGTCAATTTCGTTTCTTAGTATAGTATAGTTGCCGTATCTTTTATATATGACCAATATTCCTATTTCCCTCCAACTAGTCGGGAAAGACCTGATGTAGGAGGAGACTTAGGAGTGGGTACGACAATAGACCAATGGGGCTGGGATCGAACTACCACCCTTCGGTGATGTGTCCGACCGCTCTTACCGTTGAGCTATTTAAGGCTTTATTATATTACTAGCGGACGCCCGGAGTATGAAGAATAATTAATAATTGTACAAAGTTTCATTACAATCCGTTGAGTAGTTTTTGTTTCTATAACGAACATACAGTATCGATTTTGGAAATATATTTCATGTACAGAATTGACCTCTCTACAGATTTATTCTAAGCATAGGAGATATATATTAAGATAAATTAAAATCAGCACTTAGATTATTTTAAAGAAATAACTAGTTTTCGACGTTAAATTTTAAAATCAAATCATGTAGCATATTCTAGTAATTAAATAATGATTTGATTTGTCCTGTCCTTATTCAGAATTTAAACACGTACACAATCGCTCTAACTTTGACTAATTCGATTTATAGATGGAATAAATTTTCATTTGCTCCACGAAAAATAAGTTTTTCATGAGTAGAAAAAATCTAATCTAAACGAAGCCGAAAAGACGCCTAGACACTCACCGAGACGATTATACGAGTAAATCGAATGTCAATGCAAAGTCACAGAGAAAATAATGTTGGATAATCGAAAATATTTATTGTCTAAACGCTAAAAGAAATACGTTAAGTACTATTTCTTCGCAATTGATTGCCGTTGGAATCCATTTTCATATTATGCACGTCGATATTGCTGTCAGCGGATTGATAATGGCGGACCTTGCTCTACAGATGATGGTTTTATTATATTATATTGGATAGCTTGCCTTTTCAGCGGTGGTCTAAATAGATGCGCTACTTTGAGCCGATATCAGATTCGACGTTTTTATAAGTTTTTTAGTGCCTCGTTGGTTCGATCTTATGTTCGTATTAAACCAGCATGTGTCCCAGGTGCCTGTATTGAGCCAGGTTGCAATATGAGTGTCTGGCTATAAAATATAGGCCTGCACAATCGTATTGAAGCTTAGAAAGCTTCACCCTATTACCTACAACCTCGTTTTTATGAAAGAGAGAAAATTTTTGTTCTTTTATCCTGTCCTGGTGGTTAAATAAGACAATTTTTAACAAACATTCTCAAAATATCTCGGGAATAAGTAAAATCTAATATTAGTTTGAATAGAATATAGTCACGGCTTCGTGATAGCCCAGTGAAGAGCTGTGATAGCCCAGTGGATATGACCTCTGCCTCCGCCTCTGCCTCCTCTGGGTTCCGGTCCGGGGCATGCACCTCTAACTTTTCAGTTGTGGGAATTATAAGAAATTAAATATCACGTGTCTCAAACGGTGAAGGAAAAACTTCGTGAGAAAACCTGCATAACTACCAGATAATTTTCATAATTCTCTGCGTGTCTAAAGTCTGCCAAGCCGCATTGGGCCAACGTGGTGGACTATTGGCCTAACCCCTTTCTTTCTGAAGGAGACTCGAGCTCAGCAGTGAGCCGAATATGGGTTGATAATGATGAATAAATAATGAAAATATAGTCCGATCCACCCGTTTTGTTGTGGAATGTTGTGCACATTTCCTCGGTCAACTTTATAAATGTGTTACATTACCGTTACAAGCTGTCATAACGGTCCTCTTATCGCGTCACCGGTATATCATTCCCATGTAGGCTCAGTATATCAGCCGATGTGACAATCTGGCCAATATCGAGCTCGCGGCAGCGGTCGGCAGTCGGCACGCGAGATAAGGCACGTCCTGTCGCTTCCGTACTCGAGTACGTCACAGCGGCTCCATGAGGATACATTCCCGTTATCTGATAACTTTTACCATTTTTCTTTGGACATATTTTGCTTCCAAGCCTTTGAACATTTACTATTCGATTGCGGTAGGAGAGTTAAGTTATAAGTTAGATAAATATATATAATTCTTTTTGCAAGCACTGCGGGTGATAGTTAAATTTAAGTTACTGGAGTATGAGGTATATTACATCCCGGCTTTTCCATTACTTTATGTTGTCGGGTGTGTTTCGTTATGTCTGTAAATAATGATTTGCTGATTGATATTGTACTTTTTCACCATAAAAAAGAGGAGCTTACGGTTTTGGTTACAATTCGGCAAGTTTGTTTTTTCATGTAGGTATATACGCCAATTTTGTTTCTGGATAGAAGTTTTGAACGTTCGCAAAAACTAACTTTTGAAGTTGTTACATTTTAAAAATCGAATTTTTCAACCGTCTGCTTCACTAAAACCGTAGAAAAATCTAGTTTATGGGCTCAATTTCTCAGTGCAAATGAAACAAGGCCTGATTTGTTTGCCGTCAATCGGCGCAGGCCGGTGCCGGCGGTGCGCCGACGAACCAGACCAATAAAAAAGTTTTTGTATTCCACGTCCGAGTGTTTGGATATTTTTTGAACTGAAAAATAAATACTCCCGACGGTGCCGCATGCGGACGCACACTGCGCAGCCTATATTTCAACTAGCTGTATTGCCCACGACGTTCGACTTTAATTCGGTCAATCTCTTATTACATAATAAAAACCGGACAAAATTTAATTTAAATTTTTAGTTTTAATACTGCTTCTGCGCTCATATAAATCATAATATTTAGAAGACCGCCATATTGCATTTAGAGTGATGTTACTTTTCAAGCTACTCTCAGCAAACCTTTTCATTTGATATTGATATTGTAGGAGTTTATAAAAACTTCAGCCCGCCACGTATAAGAAGTCCGCCATATTGGATTTAGAATGACGTCATGTTATTTTTCGAGTTATTCTTAACAAGCCCTTTCATTTGAAATCCATGTTGTAGGTAAGCATAAGATACTGAGTCCGCAATATTTAGAAGGCTGCCATATTGGATTTAGAGTGACGTCATATTATTTTTCGAGTTACTCTCAGCAAGACCTTTCATTTGATATTCATATTGTAGAAGTGCGTAAAAAACTTAGTCCGCCGTTTATAAGAATGCCGCCATGTTGGATTTAGTGTGACGTCACATTACTTTTCGAATTACTCTCAGCAAGCCCTTTCATTTGATATCCATATTGCATGAAAAATGTAGTCCGCTATTATATTTAGAATGACATCACACAGCTAACCATACATTTTTATCCCTACTAAACGTGTGTACAAAGTTTCTTCAGAAAAAAAAACCTTAACTCTGAAATAGGCTCGAGGCGCGAGGGCTCAGAGCCCTTTCGGATTTTAGCCGTCTTTTATTAAAAGCCGGGAACCTTTTCAAAAAGCTAGTCTTATATTGCGGCTCGAAGTTTTGAAAACGAATAGACTCGAGGCTAAAGAGCTATTCGGTCTTTAGGCCTTCAAGTTGCATAAAATCAATCAGAGTCTTAATGACTCGAGTCTTTTGGAACACTACTCATGACAGACAGACCGAAGGACAGACAAGCAGACTACACAGTGATCTTATAAGGGAACCCTTAAAACTAAGAATTCCAAACTCGCCTCATGAGGAAACCCTCAGGAAAGTCATCCGTTGATAATCCTTTCAAAAGTAATTTTGTATCTCAGAAATATTACGTAGCTAATATAGTCGTAATAATATGAAGTCTCAAGCTACACAATATTACGAATTAATAACGTTTTATGTGTGGGAGATAACAATACACGCGGTGAATAGAAAATTAAATATTCCGTAACACACAATTTCGTTGAAAAGAAACATGTTTTCATTTTTATTAACTTCGTGTTGCCGAGGTACTTAATATATAGAAAATGTTTCTCATTTCCACACGACCACTTACGTTTTTTGCTTTCCCCCATATTTTTATATTACTGTGAGAAAATTGAAAGTTGATAAAAAGCTGTTGTTTATGGAGTTAGGCACGAAGTTACACACACACACACTCGCGAGCACTCGTCTACACCCGCGCGATATACGACCAGATTGAAAATTGAAATTTATTTTGCGTTCACTCCAGTTTATTGAAAATTATATTTTAAAAGTTCAATATTCTGAACAGTGCATACATTAAATATGGACAATACTGAAAGTGTATGAAATATGTTTGACCTTTGTTTATTTAAAATAGTTAAATTAAAATAACTAAGAGTAATAAAAATAACAAATTTGAATTTAAAAGTCATTTTAAATACAAGAAATACACGCCATCTAATTTTTCACTCATGGACGAGGTACCCAATACTATAACACATAATATTTTTTTTTTCATTTTAGTTATCATTGGCAAGCAGGAAACATATTTGAGTTAATTTAAGTTAAAAATGCGAAAAAGTTCATTTCATTACTTTCATTTAATTCTGCACGATAACAACTGTCAACGTCGTCGCCATAACTTGAGTAGGAATTTCTTTGCGCGCTTGAACAAAAACTCATTATGAATTAATACGCCATTGCGTTATGCAAAGTGCGCGTATGAAGCCGGCCTGTGTGAATACTCAACACGTCACCACATACAACACGCTATGAATAAGGAAATTTATGTACATACAATTCGCATATACTTTAAATGAAGGCACTTAACAACTTTTTTGTCGACCTCTGGCGCAGTTGGTAGTGCTGTGGTGCAGAAGTTAGAGGTCCTGGGTCTTATTTCCTACACGGGTCAGTTTAAGATTTCATATTTTCTAAATTAGCTAAGACCGTTGTTAGTTACTACCGGAAAAGACGTGCCGCAAAGCGATTTAGCGTTCCAGTGCGATGATGAACATTTCAGACACGTTTGTGTATACTTGTACCTCTTCCAAGTTAACCCGCTAACGTCTAAGACTGCATTGTCACTTAACATCAGGTGAGATCGCAATCAAGGGCCATCTTGTCATTGAGTAGATAGAAAAAATCAAGCGGCTATAGAGGGTAAAGAAATTACTATTATGACATTCTTAAATAGGTAAGGTTAAGGTTCTTAAGATTTACTTTGTACATTTAATAACGTAACGAAGTTGTTTCAATAATAACGGTTGACTTTTATCATTTGATATATAAATTATAATGCAGACACAGGGTTCAACTATTCTGGTTTTACTTGTGTACAGGTTATAATGAAATCGCTTCTCAGTCTGCCATCGAAAGCCTATTACAAGAAGGCGCGAACTAAGCTAGAAAACACAAACTCAGCCTGCTGGTAAATACGCCTGACAGCCCCGGGTCTTTTCAGTTTTGAAGAACATTCGTGGTTCAAACATTCGAACACAATTGCCTAAAAGTTCCTCAAAACTGGTCATGTCACGAAACAATCATTGCAGCTGAGTGTGTCGCTGAATCAGTCGTTCAGCGAAATAAGCAAGTGACTTACTTGTCAGTTTTGAGGAAAAGTTTATTTACAGTGAGATTTCCATAATAATCCTTTCTGTTCTGTTTTCCTATTTCTTGTAGTATTATTCTAAATTGTAATGTTGTTCACACAACCGAGCGCTGCTTGTTTGCTAAGACGGCGGTGAAGTAAACAGCTTTGTGCACTTTTATAATATTAAATGAAGTGGAACGATAAGCTGCGCTGCATGTAATCGAGGACAGCGTGCGGTACTGTGGGTGTTACTTTATTATTGTGCGCATTTTGTTTCTATTTATCACCAGTAACGAGTAATTTAAATAAACCCAAGGTCGTTCACTGCCCTTCGTGAAGGGTCTGGGCCACTTACAGCGGATCCTAGGAACTCTTTTGATGTCATTAACATAAAGTGATAGAAATAGAGATAAGCTGCCTTTGGAACCCTTACAGCTAAGATTTAGGAATTCATACTTAATAACAGTACCTTGCAATAAAAAATAAAAAATATATGACAAACGACCCATTAAAAGTGATATTGTCTGGTCAACTGGCATGAAAAATAAAATGGAAATCTCAAAATGCAGCAATTGCTGTGACAGTGTCTTAGCTTAATGTAGTAAATTCTTTGATCCTTCAGTCCGATTTTGATACATATGTTTTGGATTGACAATCACTGTGGAAGCAATTTCAAAGACGTATTCACGTTAATTGTTTAAATTTTGAATCTAATTTAATTGACTAACAGGGAGAATATTACTCCTTATAAGTTATGCTAACTTATAAGGAGTAAAATTTTCCCTGTTCCATTTTAGACTAGACCGTAACTTGTAACGATCGTGTGATGGACACACTCGTACCAATTTTCAACAAGTGATAATAAAAATCAAAAGGAAAAGTGTAAAGTGTTTAGAAGCGTTCCGCCGGCAGTCACGTGGTGGAGCGATATACGAATTTAGCCAATTAAAAGTTAGTCGGCGACTTGATCTGGAGCCGCGCCAGCGGCCGGCGGTATCCACTCAAATGTTTGTAAAACAAAGTTTAATCTGTCGCTTGCACGTTGTCGTTTATTGGTAGGAAAAACTCTGCGAGTTTCTAATACCGATGATATATCTTGTATCACCGGGAACTGTGATCTCGCTCACGAGGGCATCACGACTGGTCTACTTCAACGACAATGTCCCTCAAAGCCGAAGTGTGGATCCCGATCTCCTGTCCTCAAATCAGCTCTAGGGCTCGGCTTGCTGCTATCAACCAAAACTTACTTTCGTCCCAATGCTTAACAGCCACGTGGCAGACATAGAAGATCAAAATTACCTTGTGTAACAAAAGATAAATAATAAATTAATTAATAAATATTTATTATATAAATAGCATATATGTTGTTTAAATAATATAAATCATTCCGTCCCCACTCCAAAGGTTTCTGATTTCAAATAATATGAAGAAACAATCTGAACAAAAAAAACCATCAACATAGGAGCTGTTTCTTAGCAGGTCGAGGGTAACGGCTCCATTGATTAGGGTAAAAGAAAAGCTTTCCGGCACAATTCATTTTATAAGCGTGAAAATCTTATACCACACGGCCTCGATCGAAGCAATAACTCGGCACCAAACAAACAAATTAGCGAGTCGCGTACAACTGACTATCGTAAACAGATAAAGAGTTTACGAGTAACTTGCGAGTGGGAGAGTGAGCCGATGGTTCGCCCCGCGTTGTAATATTGCTAAGTAAATCTATGCTCGGGTATGGAGGCAGTTGTCAAGTCAACTGTTATAAATCACATTACTTCTTCCACTGTTGAGTAAACTACTTTGTGTTATGGACTACAAGCCCAACTTTGACTCATTTAAATGAAGGTTGAAAGTTTGTCAACCCATGCTCCTGTAAGTACGATAGCCAATTATAAACTTTGGACTGTGCTGGCTTTGGCATGTTTCAAGGTCTCAAACTCTCAACCGTCCAAGTATTTTATACATTACTCATGTATGTTAAGGGTCTGTTGAACAGGCCTGATTTCAACCTGAGGCATTTTTGCGCCTGTCATGACTGACCTTAACCTTCAGACCCGTATACTTAAATCTCTAATATTCTTCTTTGGTTGAATTGTTCTATCCAGTAGTACCTACCACATATTAATGTGGTGGTAGTGGTTGGATAAAAAAATCAGTGTTGTATAACTCTTTAATTCAGGAAGCCCCTATTTAACATAAGGCTAATTTGCAATAATTTTACTCAATTGAAACTGCGATGCATAGAAAATATAATATAATGAATACAACTGTTGTTATACATATTATATATTTATGCTAATATTCCTCAATTCGTCAACTAGTCTCTAAACCATTGCCAAAAAGACTCGCCAGTTTATGAACGAATCAAAAAAATCTCATTGTATTCAACTAATTTGGCGAACTACTCCTTATTACATCATTTCTAATTTTGCGATATTGCTTCTGTCTGGAGTTTCAACATCTACACTAGTATACAATAAATCTGTACGCTCAAGACATTTGTCAAATATTTACTAAAAAAATTATATTCGTCAAATATTAACTAATACAATAGCTATAATTAGGTATACGTTTAATATTAATAATTATGTAATGGTAATTTATGGCAATTATTTTCAGATCAGATACCTGAGCATCTTAAGATGTAGACTTGATAGTGTTTAATTGCAAAGTTGTCATCTCCTCAAGCCCAGTGTCAGATTTTAATGGTAATGAATTGTTATATTAAATATAACTTGTTTCAAATATTTTAATAATTTCACTCGTTTAGGTCTATGTAAGGTCATATTCAAGTTATATTCAAGCATCGTTAAAGCATCGTTGGTATTAAGTATCGTTGAAATATAATTAGTACGTATATAAAGGATCTACACATCAACTTCCAGCCGAAACTGAAGCAAGGGAACTTTATACGAAGTTAGCCAGATAACTTTGTATACAGGTTTGTTCTTTGAAATCATAGCAGACAGGGTCACAGGCATCCGTCGTTAATATATTTCATCAAAGTAAATACTTCAAATCCATTCGAGAATATTGAATTTCTTAAATATATCCAAGAAAAGGGGTGAGCAAATACTAGTTTATATTTTTAATAAACTGAATCCGGGCAATAAGTATTCATTCAAAACTGATTGTCCGTCGTGATACGCGTCCGTATGACGAGGACATTACTATGCAGACGGTGTCCGGCTGCAGACACTAGTCATTGCCCGCGGAACCGTTTATGCATCGACGTTATTGCTTAGTTAATAAAAGTAAATGTTTTGGTAAGTGCACGAGAGAATTTTATCATTTTATACACTTTTGGAACGAAAGCCTGCGTGAGCAGACCTACCGCTAAAGTAGTAACCGTGTTATTTTCAAACGATGCAGAAGCAAAGGGCCGGACTCTTCTAGATCTTAGGTTCTATTCCCGCCCGGTGGACTATTACCGCACCCACCGCCAGCTTTCGTGTATATCTACTAAATTAAGTAACTTCGGTGAATATAAAGTTTGCCACCTAGCTATAATTAGTCATTCTTGTCACGTTATTACGTATTCCCTATTTATTTAATGTTAACTATCTGAAAATGCTCCGTATCTCATATACTGCATCTATACCCAACTCAGTCAAAAATAGGCTCAACCTTATACCTAAAGCTAATCCTTGAGTACTTCGGACACATTGCCAGGAAAGACGGAGATGATCTCGAGAAACTGATGGTTGAGAACTGATGACGCAGCGAGACTACAGCCCGATGCGTTAGTCTGATCAGATCCGAACACTCTCGACTCCACAGTCTACGACGCTTTCCGGCTGGTCGAAGACAGAACAATGGTGTGACAAAATAGAACTGAAGGAGGAGGAGGAGGATTAAAACTGATATTAAGTTAAAAAATGTCATCAGGTGGCTACTGACAACCCTTCGTGAATATCCCAGAGTAAGTAATAGACATTGCCCAGTTGACATTGTGATTTTCGTTTACGGAATACGAAAATAACGGTTGTTATTGATATGTGATGTTAATTATATTAAGTGACCAATATACGTACGGCGAAGGTACGGTACGGTGAAGGAAAACATCGTAAAGAAACCAGCACACCAGAGAATTTTCTCAATTCTCTGTGTGTGTGAAGTCTGCTAATACGCATTTGGCCAGCGTGGTGGACTATTGGCCTAACCCCTGTCATTCTGAGAGGAGACTCGAGCTCAGCGGTGACCCGAATATGGGTTGATGACGTAACGTAATATACGCACACCAAAGTTAGTTATAACTTTTAGAGGAGAAAGGGGAATAATGGTCAATGGTCATGTTAAGACATAGATACTTATTTACTTATTTTATGTAAAAAAGTCAGTCAACCAACTTATTAAGTATAAAATATGTTTGTTTATCTTATATTCTCTACTATAATCACCCTTTTGTATGTACATTTATATGTAAATATACGAGTGTTTTATGTCAAGTGGTTATATTTTAATATGAAACCGCAATATCCTGATGGAATGGTACACTCCGACTTAGCGTCCGCCCTATTCACTCTGCGTCAATATATTTGCGTACTCGTCCAAGTTTCCCCGCCCTCCCCACTCCTCCCCTGCGGACCACTATACACGTCACTTCATGATTGATACCATGGCTGTTTCCACAAGTCAGTGTCCCTAATCATTTCATAGTCGATATGGTTTGCGTTAAGATATCAGGTTCGACTCCGAGGGCCAACAATTATTGTCTGCTTAACTTTGAATAAAATAGCCATTCGTACTCAACGAATAAGAAATTCAATCATCAAATTGTTTATATACTTACACAAGTAATTGCAGCAATAATTCGGCAACACGGAGGTATACTTTCGAAGCGCCAATCCAGGCTATGATGGCTGACGGCGAGACTCGCCGTCTACAGTTAAACTAAATTGCTAGTGTGCGAAAGTATTGTCTAGTTGGTCGAAATTGTTTGATATTACTACATGTTCCTCCTTATTAGCGTGACATGTCATCATCATCATCATCATCATCATCATCATCATCATAATTAAATTGTTAAAATGTAATATATGTCATATCACTCAGTTCCAACTTACCCTAGTATACAGCTAGCTCATCCTGTTAACATTTTAAAAATAGCATTGCGTGTATTTGGATAAAATACTTGCGCAAAAACCACCTTATCGAATTCAAATAAAATTTCATGTTTACATGTTGCAGAATACATTAAGCTCCCAGTCGCACGAGAGATATCAAATCTTGTTTCGTTAAAAACGAGCTCAGTTGAATGAGAGAGTTAGTCAGTTGCGTTAACTAGTTTTCGTTTGTAGTTTCATTAAAAGGAGAAGTCAAATAAAGTACAACAATAATTACGAATTGAATTTTAATTATAACTGTGACATTATGACAATGGTGTGAAATATATACACGATATGTACATTTGTACAGTAAACATTAGGTATACAAATAAAGTGTTCGTATTCGATACGTATTCATAGTAATTATTATATACGATAAACACCTAAACGTTAATAAATTCTTCGTAACAACCCTAGGCCGAACTATGACGTCACCAAGTGATGGTAATAGCAATCATTAATGTACGTAGGTAACTTGCGATACGTTAGGTAAGACTAATCGTAGCATGCCAATTGCTTTTAGCATGATATTTGCACAATAAATTATTATTTATTTTAAATACCAAAATTATGATTGATAATGATGATTAACAATCGTCATTAGCAAAGGGAACTAAATAACGAAACCTTTATCTAATATACAAAGTAATATAATAATGATTAGGTCACACATGCTCATAGAAGCTAATGCGGTTGTCAATTTCCATCTCTCTAACACATACAATACTTAAACATACATTAAACAATTTCCTACCAGGAACTTGTACTCGTATACTCAGGTCCACACATTACATTGAATTTTGTTCGAACGTAAACTATAATACAATTAGTCGGGTACTATGTCCTAGCACTATATCCGACGACCGCGCGACAGGGCTCGCGTCGCGCCGTCGTCAGACGCACACGACAGTCCCCAGCACCGAACTCGACAACAGCAGCAGTTTGATATCACTCTAATACACTGACGGGGATACTGAATAACGCAACTCGTAGGCTCAGCGGTGTACACATACACAGCTCCTGTAGCCAACTGGCACTTCGATTCTCTTTCTACGATCGCAAACGCTTCGAAAACTAGAAAAATGTATGGCAATGACATTTGCTATCTACAGGTCACGTGAGCAAGATCTGATCGAGTAGAAAGAGAATCGACGTGTCGCTTGGCACACTTGGCTTGGCTCGTGAGTCTGACACAAACTTACGAGCCAAGTAACGTCTGATTAACAATAACTATACTCGTATTATTGAATTAATGATCTCGTGCACTGATCCACTTGCCTTAGTTTAGTTCAGTTTGGTTCGTGTCACAGCTTCCGCAATTTAAGATATTCGCAAGTTTGGTGTTGGGGGCTAATTAAACCAGTCTTTGTAAACCTAATCTATGGAAACGATCAAAGTGTCCTCGTCCGTCACTAGGGCGCGCTCGCGGCGGGAGGCCCGCACTCAGAGGCGCGTGTGCGTCAGGCCGTTGGGCGCTATGAGCGGCGCCAGCGCCGACGGGCGCGCCTCCATGTGCAGCGCCTCGCTCACCACCACCGAGCGCGAGGTGAAGGCGGTGGAGGCCTCGGAGCGCGAGCCCCCGCCGGCCTCGGCGCGGCCGGAGGCCCCGCGGGCCTCGGCCAGCGCCCGCGACTGCGCGCGCGCCGCGCCGCCGCCCCGCTTGCGCGGGATGACGCTGTTCTCGACGTGCAGCGTGGCGTTGACGTCCTTGCCCGCGGCGCACGTGCACGCCTTCAGGAAGCTCTTCTTGAAGTTGTCCGACAGGAAGGCGTACAGGATGGGGTTCATGGCCGAGTTGCTGTAGCTGAAGCACGCCGCCACCAGGAACACGGTGACGGTGATCCTGCTGGCGCACTCGTACGAGTAGATGAGCGCCACCTGGAAGGCCCAGTACGGCAGCCAGCACAGCACGTACACCGCGATCACGGTCAGCACCAGCTTCGTCACCTTCCTGTGGGAGCGCTTCTTCTCCTTGGACTTGTTCTTCGGGCCGACCGTCTTCAGCTTCCGTATGACGAGGCAGTAGAAGACGAAGATGAGCGTCAGCGGCGCGGCGAAGCCGAGCGCGAACGAGTACAGCGTGAAGGAGGTCTGGCCCTTGTTGAACTCGCGCTCGGGCCACACGATGTTGCACGTGAAGCCGTTCTCCGACTCGATGAGCGTGGTGTACATGAAGATGGGCGTCATGAAGAGCGCGGACGCGGTCCAGGCGGCGCCGGACACGACGCGCGACACGAGCGGCGTGCGCAGGCGCGGCGCCGCGATCGGGTGGCACACGGCGATGTAGCGGTCGGCGCTCATGATGCACAGGAAGATGCTGGACGTGAACTGGTTGATGCCGGTGGAGATCATGTACGCCTTGCACATGAAGCTGCCGAAGGGCCACGAGCGCACCGACATGGTGACGAGCAGGAAGGGGATGCCTATCAGGAAGCACTCGTCGGCGATGGCGAGGTTGACGATGTACATGTTGGTGACGGTCTGCATCTTGGAGTAGCGCAGCACCACGTAGATGACCAGCGAGTTGCCGAGCAGCCCCACGACGCACACCAGCGCGTACAGGATCTGCGTCACCACGTACACCACGGGCAGGTTGAGGTTGGGGCAGCTCAGCTCGTACGTCGCGTTGTAGGTGGCGTTCTCGTCGTACGAGAAGTTGCCGTGCGCGTACAGCTCCACATCCTCCAGCGGCTCCATGGCGCCGGCGCTCCGCAGCGGACGGCGGCTCCTGCGGGCGACGCTCCCGCTCACCTGCGGACGATGAGTTTCAGAATAATTTGCAGTACAATATGGCGGAATGCTATGTTCACGTGTGTGCAGTTTCGTTTGAACGAATAAGTGAATAACATTGTTGCCGCTGGTGCTAATGTAAGTTTTCTTTTACCTTTTCCACATCTGCGCTGCACAAAGTTTTCTTTATTTTTATTTTAATACTTTGTACAGCAGCGTCGGGCACCGCTTTCAGTTATGTATTTAAGAAACCTTTTTCTAAAAGAAGGTAATACGACTTGTATGGTATATTATACATTTAGTATATTATGTAATTCCCTAATAATAATGTGGTGTTAAGCCTCACAATCCGTTGAAATTTCTCCCGTAGTGTAGTATAGTTTTCAACATCATCATCATTATCAACCTATTTTAACGGTCCATTAACTGCCTTCTAAGAGGGGATATGGAGCTTAAACCCATCACACACTGCTCCAATGCGCGTTGGTGGCCTGCGGTTAATAATGTAACGGGTAACTCATTAATCTCAATAAAAAAGTAAGTAAAGTACATTCGTAGATGAAAGAAATCTCAGTATCTCATAGCTCAACACAGGATTCGAATCCTGGACGTCGTGAGTCAAAACTACTGGACTTACGAGGCAGTTAATATATTAGTTCATATATAACTCACATGGTACAGAGCGGGTGCGAGCAAGTCTCCCGGCGGGTCCGCTGTATCTGTAATTGGAAAACATCTCATAAATCTATTATCGTTAGAAACTCGTTAACGTCAAGCGCTCCCGAGGGAATCATTGGGCTATAAAAGTTACATTATAGGTGTTATAACTGTAAAGAAAATGGCCATTCAATTTACGAGAATCTCTTTGATATTATAACTTACGTAACAAAACACACGCTTAATTTGTTCCTCTAAACTACTGTTCCTGAGGCTACAAATTCAATTAAAGTCGGGTCAAGTAATGAACTATTTTAGTTGTTTATATTATTTTATAGTAAGTAACTAGCACTCCTTTTTTGAGATGTTTAAAGTCCTTAATTAGCAGTGGAAAAGTTCAGTCTAAGTTCCAAATAATAGAAGAAAAATGCTGGTACCCATCAATTATATAATATAACACTGGCTGGCACCATCGCATCTTTGAGCCAATTTATAAAACATAATTTCCTACATCAACCCTTACTGAAAACAAGCTCAAGACTTAATAATAATATTAAGTCTTGAGTTTGAATAATTATTCCAGAGATTGAACTTTAAATACAACCGATGATAAATCTGTGCGTAAAAAGGTTCAGACAAAAGCTATAGTATGCGCATTATCATCTGAGTCGTCCGGTCATAAAAGTCAAAAAAGATAGGAATGTGCAGCGCGCCTACCTGCGCACCCTAATTATCGATAAACGGCTACCTGCGCACGTGCTAATGATGAGTCAATAATGATTTGGACGATTCTGATTGGTCGGTTTCTAATGTAATTGCATTGCGTATTTTTTTTGCTATAAATGTGTTTACTGCAATTAAATAAATACATTCATGTGTTACTCGTTGCGCACTATGGATACTAATATATAATAAATTTGGCAGAAGACGAAGATTCTGATGATGAAGACTCAGATGAAGATTAATTTTATTTAGTTAATAATTATATAATATGAAATATGTATTATATTAAATCAAATATTGTTAATTTTTTTAATTTTGTGAACAAGATACGATAATAAACTTTACTTATCGATAATATGTCTTTCATTGTTACACCCTTCACTAGACGGCTCCATAAGACCCATAAGTGCAAGCGAGATAGATATAGAGAAATGATTTATGGCCCTAAGACTCAGTTGTTAATGCTATTAGTATAGTTAAGCATGTTTTTGTTTGTAATCCTTTTGGACAATAGTATCGTTAAGAAACTACCGAATAAACTCGGACAGGTACCACATTTAGTTTGAGCAGGAGATGCAAGTAAATAGGGAATATGACGGTACAGACAACTATTTTTATGTTAGTATAAGTTTTACTTGCGTATATGAGGATAAATTATAGCCTATGAAACTCGCAAATAGTGTGGCTTTCTATTCGTAAAAGAATTTTCAAAATTGGTTCAATAATCTCTGTATCTACATACTGAGATTATGCCCTACAACCTCTCAAAGTACAAGCTTTGAAGCGGGTCACCTGATGCTAAGTATAATTACTCAGCATCAGGTGACCCGTCTCTCGTAAACATCTGCAAAATACTCAGAGTATACATTATGCATCGACGTGGTCGTATCCGCGCTAAGCGCTATTGATCAAAACAAAACGTATATTATCCGCGCGTTTAAAGCTGATTCACATTGATATAGTGAATAGAGTATAGCGACCCCATACAATAGACCACCACCAAGTCTGTTTACTCGTAAATTCCCAATGTATTATTTAACTATTCTTCTTTTAAATCTCTCAAGCCCCGCGGTAAATAAGTCGAACAACGAAAAGTCAAGAGTTGGATGGGCTATTGTTTTAGCAATTCTTTATGTGCATGAAAAATAAAATAAATATCACGTGTCTCAAACGGTGCAATAAGAATGTCGTGAGGAAACCAATATATCTGAGAATTTTCTCAATTCTCTACGTGTGTGAAATTTGCCAATCCGCGTTAGGACAATGTGGTGGCGGAGGATAGTGCTCAACGTTAAGCCGCAAGGGTTGTCAATAATGAGGAATGATTCTTGTACTAGACCGAGGCACTGGCGCCATATGAATTGATTATTAAAAGTATAAACCAACAATCAGATAGTTTATGACGGCGCGGAAATATAATTCGTCGTTAATGTTATTGTGATAATAAACACCCGTGGAGTTACGCGCGCTCGGGCGCTGTTTGTTTGCCCACGCAAATACGAGTTTACGTGTTGTGTGTATTTATATACGCGTGTTTGGGTTATTGTTGTTTTAAATACATATTCATTTACTAGTTAGCAACCGTGACTTCGTCTCTATCCGGTTGGAGGAAAACATCGCGAGGAAAGATCTCCTTCAGACTTTTCTTAATTCTCTGCGTGAGTGAAGTCTGTCAGTCCACATGGCCACCACACTGGCCATATGGGCCAACGTGGTGGACTACGAGTACACCAAACCCCTCCCATTCTGGGAGACTCGAGTTCAGCAGTGAGCCGAATATGGGTTGATAATGACATCGGATAGTGGTCATTAATAAATTTAACAACACCATAAGCCCGCCTAGCCGCATTAGAGCAACGTGATGGGTCTAAGCTCGTAGTGTGTCTTTAAAAAAGGAAATAGCCGTTAATAATGAAAACAAATAAACAACTTTATCTGAATAAACATTGTTATCATTAGGAATAGATTTGGTTTGTTGTTTTTAAGTTAACCATAGTCGTAGACACGTCCGTGAACACACAAGGTTTCACCCGAAACCAGCGCCACAGCTCGCTGTGGCATCGTGCTGAGGTACCTTTTTTTGTCCACGATCATATATATTTTTGTATATTCTGTTTGTTTCTTTTATTACTTGTATGTGGACATAAAAAAATAAAAATACATTATATTCTATTCTATATAATCTTATAATGTTATCTATATTCTATTCATTACTCCACATTTCAAACAGACTACCTACAATACTAACTCTATTCTCAACGAGTTTAATCTAACTTCATAGTAAAGTAACACTAAACTCACATCTATATTTTAAGCAAATTTAAAACGTTCATAAATTGCTAATCTAAAAGGAGGAGTTTAATGAAGTCTACCATAATTTGTAGCAAACATAACTTGTTACTAACTATATTAAACTACCGGACCCCCACGTGTTGGTTTTATGATAATATGTTTAGTTTTTCCCACTATATGCTGTATCAATGAAACAAAGCCATAATGGATGAAGGTTATATTTGTTTGAGCTTGAATATTAATCCATCTATTACGTAGAATACTTTTTGTTTTTTGAAAACTGCATGAAATACCTGCCCATTAGTTTCGGAGATTAAAGTAAGTTGAGATAGATTAAAAATAATAAGCCATTTTTTAAATTAATGTCTGTCTCCCGGTTTTATCATAATATTGTTTTACATAATGTAAGATGGTCTAAGATACCTATTCAGAGGTATTCAGAGCTAATTTAGATTAGAGAATAGCTAATAATCTTTACCCACGAGACAAGCGAAAAGACCACTTGTTTTCTAATTTCATAGGTCTAAATTGGATCAGTAATTTATAAATTCATAAATTTATGAATTGCGGGTATACAAACATAAAACGTACAAACTCGTAGGTATATGGATATTCGTACTATACATAACAGAACTACCATTTTTAAAAACTGTTGTTATCTGAACAAATATAAAGAGACCTTCACGTAAACGTTATCAATCAGGCTAATTGATGTTTTATTTTTATTAATTACCTTTGTAACCTTCGCTATTATCAAAACAACACGAGGATACAGTGAAACTAGTAAACTTTGGCCTCAAAATAATAGTAGTAACGTGTGACGTTTATGTATGATCGACATAGATGAAATAAACGAAAGTTTTAAAACACACAATGAACTAACCTACAATCGTCTATAACAAATGTGTTAGATTAGTTGTTAGGTCGCATGCGCCTGTAACTTCATCATTCGTCGTCGTCATCAACCCATATTCGGCTCACTGCTGAGCTCGAGTCTCCTCTCAGAATGAGAGGGGTAAGGCCACAATCCACCACGCTGGCCCAATGCGGATTGGCAGACTTCACACACGCAGAGAATTAAGAAAATTCTCTGGTATGCAGGTTTCCTCACGATGTTTTCCTTCACCGACACGTGATATTTAATTTCTTAAAATGCACACAACTGAAAAGTTGGAGGTGCATGCCCCGTGGATTCGAACCCACACCCTCCGGAGTCGGAGGCAGAGGCTATTACGGTTCATCATCATCATTCGTACCAGTATCCTTTACTTTAAACTCAAAAGCAGTAATGCTCAACGGCGGCCGTATAAACATCGTGGTAAAACTTTATTTATTATGCTGTTCTTACTTTCTTAAAAGCCTATAGAAATACATTTCGCTAAACCAACCAACAAAAGAGACAAATAATAGTAACATTAACTTTCCTAAAAACGTTATTTGCGTTAAAAAATGATTAATTACACTCTTTTCTTTAATATTTTCAAAGAGTTATACAAATACTAAAAGCATTGTCTAAGAAATATATAACGAAATATATTTTTTCTGTCATTTTGTAACTAAATATGAATTAAGAGTATGTAATAAAAACAAGTCTACTCATAAACTATCAAGACCAGTCCGCAGAGCCATCTCATCATCATCTGTCTCTGATACGCAAAGCGAAAACATTTTTTTTTTAAAAATTGCTCCTTTTGGTTCTAATATTTAGGATCCAATAGGATATCTGGTGGCTTTCTGTAACAGCTCGTTCGATCAGCATTACTGTGCCGCTCTAAAGGGTGTGTGTTCAGGTTGATGGACAAAAGACACTTTATTTGTGTAACACTTTACGTTATTTGTATTAGTCGGTTAGTTAACATCGTAATTGAAATGCGATGGATAGTTTGAATTTTTTTAACTCATAGTTTTGCCGAATGTTTTAGTCAATTACCCTCCGCTTTGTATCTATTTATTTTACCAAAAATAAAGTGATATAAAAGTAAAGAGTTTTTTATTCAGTCATCAATAGGAATTATTGAGAGTAGAACGAAACAAGTTTACCGCTCTTTCGCGAAAAATCTCTCTCTGCAAGGGCGACAGCCGTGGGCCGGCGGCAGCAGCGAATAAATTTACTATTCACGTCCAAGTCGAAAGGCCATTATTTCTGCAGTAATAGGCCGACAGTGGGGAGGCATTACCCGGTCACGGGACCTCATGCCGGGAGCAGTTTTTACGAGTTTCCCGTGCTTTTTGTGCGTCGGCCATTCATTTAGTCCAGTCGCTCCAAAATAAATCGATATCGACCTCCTGAGGCCGATTTGTACGGACGGGACGGGGTTAACAATTCCATAAAAACAACTTCCCGTTGAGTTCAGGGCTCCTTTATTATAGAAAAAGAAAAAAAAAACGAGAAAAATGGAACATAAAAACCACAGCGAAATAAAGTTTTAAATTAAGTAAATTCTTAGGTAATTATGCATGTTAGATATTCGCACAATTTTTACCGATAAATTTAGATTGTTGATTTCTTTAAGCACATGGAGCATTTCTAATCTAAGCTCACAGCAATAATGTGAAAAAAAAACATTTTAAAATTATTTTTTTAGTTACCAACCTGTATACTAAGAAACAATAATTTCTTGTATTTTATTATTATTAATCTATTTGTAACCATTTGACCATTGATTTTTGACAATTGACCATTTGTAATGAATTCCGTTCGAGACACAGGTAGATTGATTTACTATTATCATGGAGTCATGTAGTTCGACATTCTTTCTTTTTTAGTTTGCTGAGATATACTTGGCAAATCTAGAAATAACACTTCTAGCGGTTGAGTTAGAAATAATTGTGCATTTACCCAGTATATTAGAAATAATTGTGCATTTACACACATTTACACAGTAATCATTTCGTCGACAATCATATTCGTACCTACACTTGACAACCAAAACAAGCGTTGCTTGGCGGCGAAAATAATAGCGAATGGAAGTGCTTAGTACATCGTGGGCCTGTCCGTCACAAAAAGCCTTTCTATAAGAATGTAATATACCAAAATCCGCCCAACAATATTTGGGGGAGCCTGTTTAGAGTCCGTCGACCGATCGATTAGTTGGGTTGTCAGCTGGCTGTGTCGGACCTCATCACGCGGTATGTGGGTCGCCAGTTTTTATACGTCCTCAAGCTGTGACATATTACGAAGAATGATTGTCATATTATTAATTCCACCTTCCACCCCCTTTTCGGTCCCTTTTTTGTGTACTCTTACATAATTAACTTTTCTTGAAAAATTGTACTGTAGCAATTTTCTGTTCAAACTGACAGGGCATATACAGCTGTCAAACTATTTATATTATTCGAGGTTTGATTTTTTTTGCCACTAGAAAGCTACGTTATTTGTAAGTGTCACTATACTTTATCCCCATAATACACGTGTACTTCAAACCACAAGGGTGTAACACATCACCTATTTCTGAATTCCAGATCGTTTTTGATTTTTTTTCAAGTTACGCCAATGATTTTATACTATCATTGAGTTACCCACAATTTTTCATAACTAACATAGACTTGAACTGACATCCTCATTATCCATAGCCACACTGAACCACAAAGCACGATATTATTTGACAACCTCTCTCTCAGAATGAGAGGGGTTAGGCCAACTGTCCACCACGCTGGCCCAATGCGGATTGGCTGACTTCACACACGCAGAGAATTAAGAAAATTCTCAGGTATGCAGGTTTCTTCACGATGTTTTTCCTTCACCGTTTGAGACACGTGATTTTTAATTGGAGTGCAAAAGTTGGAGGTGCATGCCCTGGCATGGCCCTCCTGAATCGGAGACAGAGGTCATATCCACTGGGCTACCACGGCTCTCAGTGAAGTTATCATGAGGTGTCAATTGGTCACCGTATAAACTACCAGACAAGTTTTCAAGTTCGAAATAATCGGAGTAGTTAAATAATTGAGTACTTTTTATCCCGACACAACTCTGTGATGCGAGATTAATCAATTTTTCGCATTTATAAAGTTAGCTATTATCAGATAATATCTTGTCAGATGCTGGTAATTCTACCTTACAATTATATTTAGGCTGCGAACCGAAACCTCGGCACGTTTCGTATTAGAATCATGAGGAACTAAGGACTCCTCGTGATTTTCGTCAGGTCACGTTTTCGTCAGTCTGAAGGCGACCTTACCTCGTCCTTTTTTCCATTAGGATAACATAAACAGGTCAATGGCGAGTCGACGCGCGGTGTTCGTGTTCCGTGACAATGATTTGCTAGAGCACTCTCAATTTATTTATTTACTAACATTCGCCCCGCATGAATATTGACTATTGACATAGCCTATGGTACTCGCCTATAACGTGGCTTCCTAGAGGACAAAGAATTTTCAAAATCGGTTCAGTAGATCCAGAGACTCCAATCTCACAAACTTTACCTCTTCATAATATTAGTACAGACTAGCAGAACCCTACAATTATCTGTGTTCCTGTAACTCCAGAAACATACAAAGCTATATGATACAGAACCCTAAAACATACCCATGCGTTAGGATCTAGTTTAAATAACGCAAGAGGTGAGCGTGGGGAAGCTGTTATATCGCTATGTTAAATGTTAAAGGACGAATCTTAAAAGCGTAAACATAAAACATTACCTTTCCTGAAATACGCCCAAAATATGACCAATATTCCCATTCCCCTCCAACTAGTCGACAAAGACTGTGCCAGGAGTGGGTACGACAATAGACCAACGGGGCGGGGATCGAACCACCACCCCTCGGTGATGAGTCCGACCGCTCTCACCGTTGAGCTATTGAGGCTATATGGTTGGAATTGGTCGCTAACTATGGAAAAGAAGGCTCAGATTAATGTAAATTATGTAGTTCTATTTATTCCTTTTTATTTAAATCTGTAATAAAATTATTAAAAACAGTTGTTTTGATGGCCTCCGTGGATGCGCGGTGGATTTACAAGATGGAAGTCCTGGGTTCGATCCCCGGCTGGGCCGATTGAGATTTTCTTAATTGGTCTAGGTCTGGCTGGTGAGAGGCTTCCACCGTGGCTAGTTACCACCCTATCGGCAAAGACGTACCGCCAAGCGATTTAGCGTTCCGGTACGATGCCGTGTAGTAACCGAAAGGGGTGTGGATTTCCATCTTCCTCCTAACAAGTTAGCCCGCTTCCATCTTAGATTGCATCATCACTTACCATCAGGTGAGATTGTAGTCAAGAGCTAACTTGTAAAGAATAAAAAAAAAATGTTTCAGTCAATGGCTTTATAGCGAAAAGCTTCGATCAAGACCTTAAGGGCGCGCAGCGCGTCGGTACCATATGGATAAAATTCGAAGCGTATTTCAGGAAAGGTATTTTTTAAAAGATTCAATTATCCAAGTAACTTTGCTGTATGATTTTTAATTGTCATCATACAAAGTCATCATACATGTATAGATATGTAGAATTTGGAGCATTGTACGGCGTCTAATATGTTCCATTACGAATTTACAAACAGGTTTACTTTACTCCCTATTAAGCCTAAAATAAATTCCGTTTTTCACAATTTGTTTGTATTAACAATTTATTTACTACGTGAATCTTTTAGTAGAAAAAACATATTGTTACGAAAAACCTGCCAAGCTAATATTTTGTATTTGTACGCTAATCTGTTATGTAAATAAATACATAAATTAATAAATGGATAACGAAAATGAAAGTTGTTAGCTTATTCGATTTCATTTTACAAAGCCATTTGCATAATAGCTGTCGTCAGCTGTCAAATCGGCCCGCATGTCACTTGACGCGTGACAGAGACAGCTGTAATGCTGTCATCAGTCATACGGCCGCCTTTGAGTGATGCCGCCCCGTGACATTACACAGGATGAATGACCACGCATTTTTATCTGTCAGAAACAAATATTTTGTGTTCCGGACAAAAACTCGTAATTGTATTTAATTGCGGTTTTTGTTCCATATTTAAATATTTAACGCTGAATTCTGATTGCTGACATTAGCACAGTTTTAATATAATTTGGTATTTTTGAAATGTTCATTTCGTAGGGGGCTCCTATATCCATGTTAATTATACGAAGTACTATGACTGCAAAATGTGTTTGTCACTAAGTTTTTAATCCATATTTCACTGTCTTTCGCTACAGTAATGACGAATGTCGGCAGAACTAAGGATTGTAAAGTAAGTGCATATACTTTTTGCTCCAAAGGTCTCATCAAGTTAAATAAAACAAGCATATTCTTTAAGATGATAATAAAAAACACAATACTCGTTTAATAAAGCTATCTCAAACCTTTGTATGTAAGTGGTCGGTTCAGTTAAAGTACTTTGTCCATTTGCAAGACTTTAATGTCGTAGTGCTAAATAAAGCAACGTTTGATATCTGCACATCACGCCGCTCTCGTCGACTGCGACGTTACTCTGAGAGCTGATTTACGAAGCAGAAGATATTACGGTTTATCTCAACGTTTTAAGCCACCACGATATATGGCAAAAATGTAGACAGAAATATTAAAGTTCATTTTTGTGTTCATTCGCTCCAAATTGACTATAAACCTTTTTTATTAGTTCACCGAAACGGCGGCTAGTGCTACAGCAGACAGCTATGCTGTGCGCCGATAGTTTACTCTCTTTAGTGGTTATGTTTTGTTGCTATCCACTTCCTTTGTTTCAGACGTTTTTTATAACACCTAATAGTTGATGGAACAAGCCATGGTAAAACCATCGCCTATAACAGGGCAGAACTTTGCAGAGCATGGAATGAACAAATCTATACTAACATTATAAAGCTGAAGAGTTTGTTTGTTTGTTTGCTTAAACGCGCTCAGAAACTTTTGGTCCGATTTGAAAATTCTTTCAGTGTTAGATAGTCCATTTATCGAGGAAGGCTATAGGCTATATATTATCCCAGTATTCTTACGGGAACAGGAACTACGCGGGTGAAAACGCACGGCGTCAGTTAGTCCTATAATATGCTGCCTTGTGGAATAATATGCATGACAGAAGCATTTCCCAGGGCGAGCTGTGTCACAACACAACACAACACGTTAGGCTACAGCGAATATCATAATAACGATTCCATGTAAACTGTCGAAGTCGTTGCTCCTTTTGGTTGGTAAAGATTTTGGATGATCCTGATACAGTTATATATCAGTTGCTTTATATTATGAAGGTCCTGTGTTCAGTTGCCGATGCGTGTACATTTCGAGAATGTCACCTTTCTGAGGTCGCAGTTAAAAATAGTTACTACAGCCCTTAAATTACTTAGAAACCAGTCACTTAAGTGAAGCATACGCTTTTAACTGAGTTCAATACCATTATAAGTATTGAACTTAGCATAAATAAATAAATTAAGAGGTACCATTGACCTACATTTTAATGAATGAAAATATCATTCAGTCATTGATGTTTTGAAACCTTAATAAACTTCATTTCTTTAAACTTTACCTTAAAAATGTTTGATCATTTAGTGATACCCCGAGCATATAGCGCGTTTAGATTAACCTATCGGTCGATCAGTCTGCGCGGTCTGCGGGGACCCTAAGCGTTTTTTATTAGTTTACCAAAACAGCGGTTAGCGACCCCCGGCGACTGCACCCAGACTGGGATTATTTATCTTGTAGCAAATCGCTTGATACCCGCTGATCCCCGCTCGCTCGCGGCTAATTTGCTTTAAACCTTAATCACATCCCATTTCAGTCGAGTTTACAATGAGATATTATTTCGTGAGTTATGGACCGTTCTCTCAACGATTATCAAGTGAATCCCAACCTTAATCATTTGTGTTTAGATTGCATTCCAAATAAAACAACCCTACAGTTTCAATAACAGTTTAGAATAGGCTTTGACGGAAGCGTCTTCTCATTGAATGATGAGACAGCTAAATTGTTTTTCTTTAAATGCTATAAAGATTTATTATCAAGCCCACGAAGGCAAACAGAGTTAAATTGTAATAGCTTGGCGTCTTTCCCGGTAGCCCTGATTGAAACCGAATGCCAGACAAGAGCTCCAGTTTAAATTCTCAAAATAGGTCCGAGCTTAGAATTGAACCAAGAACATCTTCGTTATAAGTAAGAGTTTTTGACGGCCTCCGTGGCGCAGTGGTATGCGCCGTGGATTTACAAGACGGAGGTCGTGGGTTCGATCCCCGATTGTGACGATTGAGGATTGGTCCAGGTTTGGCTGGTGGCCGTGGCTAGTTACCGCCCTACCGGCAAAGACGTACCTCCAAGCGATTTAGCGTTCCGGTACGATGTCGTGTAGAAACCAAAAGGGGTGTGGATTTACACCCTCCTCATAACAAGTTAGCCCGCTTCCATCTTAGATTGCATCATCACTCACCATCAGGTGAGATTGTAGACAACTTAACTTGTAAAAAAAAGAGTTCCAAAATTACACCACAGTTGACAAAATCCGTAAGTGAAGAACTAACACGTACCTATTATGTTCAAATTTCCCTTCAACACGATAGTTCATTCGTAACAAAGCTGGTTACATTGTGTACATATTACACACGATTCATAAATCCTTGAAACATCCAGAACACTGGGTTATTTCATATTTATAAGCGCATAAGAGCTACAAGCGCACCTCATCTCGCACTCGCAAGTTGCAGAGGGTAATTCATCTGGAACGTTCGAGCGCTCTCATGCAGTTGCATAATACGTATGTTACGGGCGAATACATCTGGGACGGAATATCGCTCACTCCAAGCGTATGATAATGGTATCATAATGTAACGATTCGGTTTATACAAATATGTACGGAGAAAATACAGCTCAGTTTGAAATAAGAAAGAAGTCATGCAGTTTAAAATATTTATAAATTGTTTTGTGAACTCGTTTGCGGGGAATTTTGTTTTATTGTATGTCGATTGTATAATATTATTTGTTCTTAATTTTGGAATTAGTATTTTAGGATTTTTGTACCACGTTTTATCACTTGCGGTCAAAATTTACGGTAAGATAACGATTACGATGATGATGATTTTTGTTTGTCTGTTAACGATTATAAACAGTCAAAAAGTTTGGAGCTGGGTTCGAATAGTACGTGAAACCTTGTCCGTAGCCCGCAGAGGGATCTCTACGCGGTGCTACGGTGTTCTACGGCTTGAGTATATTTGTAGAGGCTGCTTTAACATTTAAAACGGTACTACGAAAGCCTGCTACGAAATTTTTGTACGTACCATGACTTTATACACTACTATTATTATTATTCGAGGAGCTGACAAATAAGTTACTTAAAAATCAACTACGTTTGTCCCTTCAGGTTTATACAGATGGTAATGATTTAACATCGGATTATTTATTATTGTACTACAGAAGTTAGCAGCGTAAGTTCAAAGCGCTAGTTAGGCCAAACCGGAAACTAGATTAATAGTCCACAGTGTAGGTAAAACTTTAACCTTTATGATTATATAATGATTTATTTATTTTGCTATCATCCGCGAAAATTCGGCGAACCCATGCGACAACGTCACCCAGGTCCGACAAAATACTCTCTACGTACGTTTCACCCCGAAACCGGAGCATCCTCAGGAGATGTTGACTCTACAACGTGCAATTGCAAAGTAAGACTTTGCAATTGCACGTTGTAGAGTCAACATCTCCTGAGGATGCTCCGGTTTCGGGGTGAAACGTACGTAGAGAGTATTTTGTCGGACCTGGGTGACGTTGTCGCATGGGTTCGCCGAATTTTCGCGGATGATAGCAAAATAAATAAATCATTATATAATCATGATGAACTTCCGCAAAGTAACGCCTGCTTCTATCCAATATTTAACCTTTATATTTGTACTACCTCGGAGAACACTATAAGTCTTAATACCGATGATACTAATTAATTATCACTAACTTCTAATTAAGATCGAATGAGATCGAGTGGATATTATCTGCGAACTATTCGGAACAATGCGGAGCAGTGGTCAAACTTTGCCATTTCCTGTGAGGAAGTTCCTGGAAAAGTAGAGAATTAAAAAGCAGATAGCCTCCAGATAGTAACTGGCAGCGCAGGATCGTTATCTTTAGAAGTCCCTACATATGGTTATTGGCAATAGACGTTTAACATATAATCTAATAATTAAGTAAATGACCCGCCTAATCCTTCTATCTGTTACCTAATGGATTAATGGATCTGGGAGAAATAAGCAAAGCGGTACTCCTGCCACAAATAGCCACTAGACTTAAAGTGCCGTCAAATATGCGAAGGTATAATCGCAGTCAAGCTCGAATAATCCTTTATTTTCGGCCATAACTAAAGGCAATGAAGGTCTTAAACTCAATCGTCCGTGAACATAATACTTAGGTGGGAACAGTCCTGATGTTTATTGCACCACATTTTCCTTTCGTCGTTCTGCTAAATTTACCCCGGCCTACCCCCGGCCTGCCGCGGCGCGTCCCGGGCTACCCCGGCCGCTTTGTCTGCTCACAATGCCTGCCTACAAATGGACCTAAGTATTTCGTCATACGAGGCTATGAAAAAGTTTTAGTACGGTTCTCCGACAAAGAGATTGCAGAGTGGTAATCTCCTTCATGCAATACTTTATTACTAAGTATAACATATTATCCGAGCTCAATCGTTCGGTTAATATATCCGATAAAAGCGTATTTTTTGTTCATTTGCTACGTTATTATACTTTTCATAAATATATAAACAAATACAACGTGTCCGCAGGGATATTGAGTTTACGATATTGATAATATCTAAAGTAGGTTTGTTTTGAGTAAATATTGATACTTTGAAGTGAAATATATTTATTATTAAAAATATTAAATTTCCAAATTTTCAGGATCGTGGTGTTTGAAAGTCCCTACAAAAGGCCTATGTCCTGCAGTGGACGTCCATCGGCTGATGGAAGATGGACTTTTACTGCGTGAAAACCAAATTACAAGCAATTGGAAGTAATTTAAGTCGTTCATCACCTAGATGTCTCGCTCGGGTGTAGGGACAAGTTTCAGGCGCAATGAATCACCAGTCTCCCAGTCTCGGTAGTTCAATAGGCTTCGCAGCGGACCGGCAAGCGATCGTTCGGACTTTAAAACTACCTTAGAGACTAATTTTATCTTACCTATTGCTAGTTTTATTTATATACTGAAATAGTTATTTATGCCACTGTCATGTAATGGGGGGCATTGTAGCACGAGTGCTTCAGTCGCTAATTACGTAATAAAAGAATTAACGAAACTCGGTAAATAATAAATAATATATGATTGGCGTTAGGTATGGCCATGGTCAGGCAAATTGGTTCGGTGGGGCGTAAAGGAGTAACAAACACAAAACACACACACAAACTTTTGCCTTTATAATAATATTACTAGCGGACGCCCGCGACTTCTTCCGCCCTTATACCTCTGTAAAATTCGCTCTTAGTGGATGTCTACTACCTATGAACTACCTTCCTGATAAATTTCAACTTTGTACGTCAAGCGGTTTTCGAGATATCGTGATGATTGGCCTTTCGCATTTATAATTTAAGGTAGTGTGACGTACCAAATAGCAAGCCACCTGCCATTCACTTCGATATTAGTTTATGCTTTGCTGTAATTTAATAGATATAAGGAATTATAGAATAATGTAATGTAATCATTAAGATATGTAAAATTAGCTGTTGAAGTTTTCATGAGAATTTGTAGGACCTAAATGTATTTTAATTAAAAGAATTTAGCTAAGAAAAATACGAAAGATATTTTAACATAATGAAAATTAATTAAGAAACTATTTTAAGACAATTTTTATACCAGAATATTTTATACGAGTTTTAATAAGAGTATTTCAATATTAAAATGGTTATTAAAGCAATATAACGAATCCTTGTAGGTACCATTTGCAAGTAGTAATCATATTAAAAGTATCTCAAGTTTCAGTAACTAATTATAATACTGAAGCTCCATATTAGGGCTTATAATTAACTAATTTCTTAATCATACACAAACAGAGTATCTCATTTCATATTTAATATCTGTTTTGCCTAAGCTTATATATTACAATTAGCCGCCCAGGCTTTGTCTGCATACCATGCTTGTATATATACTTTTAACATATACAATACATAAGAACTCACACTGAGAAAACTATCCTATACTTAAAATACGTAGCGTACCACTATTACGCTTGTAGCCGGCACCATGTTGGATACAAGCTGCTTATGTAACAGGTGTCACTTCGGGACGGCACAGTAAGCTGTCCCATTACTAAGCATATGGCTCTATGTTACGTATACAGCACTCATAGTAAGTAGTTATGTGCTCCTTACGTAACTAACTCATTTAAGTAGATACAGTTGTAGCAAAACACATACAGTTTTCCAATTGTGAGAATCGAACCCACAGCCTAGGATGCTAAAGGCAGGGACACTATTTACTATTCACTGCGCCAATCGGCCGTCTAGTTATCTTTCTAATAATAAAGACTTTTGGGAGATGCTACTGACACGCAGGGTAAACTAACAACACTCATCCTTTGCGTCACAAAGATAGCAAATGGCCAGTCGATCGTTCCGATGAAACGCTTGACAAAAAGCCTTTTACTGGTGAAGTAGATATAACTCGCAGACGCCATGCGTGGACGTGAGCGTGATGTTAATCATGACCCTGTTCTAGTGGACGTACCCGACAGCGGGCCTGGCGTTTTGTCTGGACACAATGCCTCACAAATAGCCCCATTCTTTCATCGCAGGATTGGGGCGGCATGAAAAAGCTTCGCTGCGTACAATAGGAAAGTCAATTGTTTTATATGTACTTTGAATGATCCTTTGTATGTGTGTCCCGTGTTTGTTCTTACGTAACTTTCATTCAACTTTGTTTTTTTTTGTATGACTTAGGACTTTCATCCTCCTCCAAACAAGTCAGCCCGCTTCCATCTTAGATTGCATCATCACTTACCATCAGGTGAAATTGTAGTCAAGGGCTAACTTGTAGAGAATAAAAAAAAAACTTACTATGCAGTAAGTTAGCGTGCCCGAGGAAAAAATGTAGAAGATTTATAATTAGCATTGGACGTCTTTAAAAGTTTTATATTGTTGAAATTCGCATTATGGTATCATTGTAAATATATTAGATTATTATAGATTACAAAACGGTTTTTTTTAATTTAATTCAATTCAATTCTTTATTACTTAATAGCTCAACGGTAAGAGCGGTTAGACTCTGTCCAACCAAGTCACTTGGTCTGGACTTGGTTGGATATAAGAACGAGTACTATTTGCAGGTCACGTAATCATTCCAGTACGTACAATGTACATAAAACTAGATAAAAGTTTTATAACGATGTTTAAAGTTCGGTGGCTTGTTAAGTTTTTATTCTGCCAGCGAGCAAGTTGTAATACGGAAAAAATCACCGTGTTTGGAGATATTCTAAGTATGACTAAGTTCTGTAAAACTGTTCAAATTTAATCCCTGCGTTTATTTTTCTGTTCCACATCGCGCGCTGCCAGTCGCGGGCTACTAAATACAGTTTTCATTGTAATTATCGCAAAATATAGAAAAGTGCCGCGGTGTTTGTGACTTTTTGCACCGGTAACTAAATATAGTTTCGTATTGCTAAGGGCGAACGTTCACCGGCCGTCTAGTTTACAAATTACTATGCGGCGAATTCTTGTCGGTGATTTTTTTAATTAATTGATTTATTAAATTTGAAATCTTATCTCATTGATCGCTGTTCCAGTTGGACAAAAAAATTTTTTCAAAACAGAATTTTTGACTTACCTTGTTTTAAGTCCGAGCCTGAAACAACTGAGACTGAAATTAAATCTATGAGTTATGGAAGAATTTAGTAAAATTTTTCAATTTCTGCTCAACTGTAATCTAATTTCCAAATTACTGAACCTGTCTAGTTTACTCAACCTAAAAAATGTCTACATACCCACGCAATCACATGACGAATCTAATCTTAATATTCCCTACAGCAGGGACGAAGCAAGATATGATAAAACATAATAATAAAAATTTTAATAAAAAAAATACAACCGACTTCAAAACCTTAAAACGTACGCACTAAACTAAAAAGCGAAAAATAACATCATAATATGTTCTACCTGCTGATCAGTATGAAGGTGGTGCTACGCCAGTGATGTATTAATTCAAGCCATGAGAGAATAACTCATACATTTAGATTTTGCAGACAGTGTTGTCCTCCTCAGGTCCTGTCAGATGGCTTAAATTAAGACAACACCGTCTAAGCACCGCCTTCATACTGATCAGCAGTTATTTTAGTGATGTTATTTTTCGCTTTTTAGTTTAGTGGGTACGTTTTAAGGTTTGAAGTCGGTCGTATTTTTTTTATTAAAATTATTATTATTTTTCCATTTTTAGTGTAAAATTTCATCTCAAACATACATCAGACCCCTAATGACAGTCACAACCCATCTTGGTACAAAATTCTCAGCAATACAAATTAATCAAGCCCAAGCACAAGGTAGCTACCGTAAACCGTTAAGGGGTTCCCTTAATTGACCTTGGTCTTCATCATCAGACCCCTAATAACAGACACTACTCATCTAGGTAGAAAGTTCTCAGCAATACGAATTAATCAAGGCCAAACACAAGGTAGTTACTGGTAACTGTTAAGGAGTTCCCTTAATTGTCCTTGATCTTCATCACCAAACCCCTAAATGACAGTCACAACCTATCTATGTGGAAAGTTCTCATTAATACAAATTAATCAAGCCCATACACAAGGTAACTGCTGTAAATCGCCGAGGAGTTCCCTCGTCTGTTTTATGGCTCCATCATCAGATCGATATTAAACCTTCATGAAATTGTAGTGCTTAAAAGTACTAAATGGAAAAGTTTACGAACACAATAGACACCCATATAATTTTCGAAAGTTCCCCTCAATTTCTCCAGGATTCCATCATCAGATCTTGACATGATGGCAATGGGACCAAATGGGGACTATACCGTTTCAAACACAAAAAGAATTTTTGAAATCGGTCCAGGCGTCTTTGAGTAATCGGTGTACATACATAAAAAAAAAAAAAAATACCGACCGAATTGAGAACCTCCTCCTTTTTGAAGTCGGTTAAAAAAGGTAAAACATGTTGCCTTTTTAGCGAAATATATGATATCATGCCTCCGGCGTACAGGTTACATTATTACGATGTTAGTTACGAGTAAGATACTTTTAAAACAATGACATTGTTACAACTATGTTTATTGAATTAATTGCGTCTTTAATGTTCATTTATTTTGTATATTATAAAATAAAACCGTAAGAAAGCAAAACTGTAGTACTTTTTTTAAAAGCTAGTAGCAGTGTCTATTAACATAGGAGCCTTGGATTATTATATGTCACTGATATCAGTCACTGTGTATGTCCTATATACACACCTAGGGCATACACACTTAGGTAGGTCTCATTTCAAGAAAGAGGTGAACCGCCAAATCGAGCTCTACTGAATATACATCTTCACGTCCAAACTTCCTCAGTGTCTGAAGACGAAAGTCTTAGAACAGTGCGTGTTGCCAGTGATGACCTACGGATCCGAGACTTGGTCGATAACTATGGGTCTTATTAGAATGCTCAAAGGCGATGGAGCCAGTTATGCTTGCAAGAGGCCTATGTCCAGCAGTGGACGTTCATTGGCTGTAAATGTTGTTGATGATGGATGATGATGTCATTAAAATGCTGGCTTTAAAAATATTTCAATAAATAATAATAATAGATACTCGGAGGTACTTCGTTTATACCTAACTAATTGCTACAGGAGTGCGTGACATGCTACGCTAAAGGAAAATGTATGAAAAAGCGGTTCCTGGCAAAACGTTCGCACAGTGTGGCCGTGGCCTTAATGAGATACTGAAATATTCATGATCCAAGCAAAGTTAGCGACTTGCAACTCTGCGGTGACGTAAATAAACGACAACTTTCATATTCATTTTCGTAGTTTGTTACGGTCATTTCAGTGAGTTAACTATCTAACATATGTTAAACTGTATTTTTTTAGTATTTGTTGACGGAACATACAGAAAATCATCGCCTATGGTTGTGCTGCGTTCGATTCCCAGCTCGGGTTAGTTTATATTTCCTGGATTGGCTCAAGCAGGTCTGGCAGTCTTCGGCCGTGACTGATTACCACTCTACCGGTGAAGACGTACCGTCAAGCGATTTAGCGTTCCGGTACGATGTTGCGTAGAAACCATCAAACTTCACTTGAACCTCTTCCAAAGTTAGACAGCATTGTCACTGAACATCAGGTGAACTAACTAGACAAGGGCTAACTTGCTATTGTTTAAAAGATTTATCTCTCTCTCTTCTCGAATATAATTCACACGGTGAGGTAAAAATGCTTTGTTTTATTTTAAAAATTGAGCTCATATTTAGTTTCATTTAAACTCTGCTCGCACGATTTGATACATTTAAATAAAAATGTAACAAATTAGTTTCGACGATCATACTGGGACTCGGTAAAATATTTTTATCAAAAATCAAATATTCAATTTTTTTAACGTATAAAAGATTTTTATCATAATTACTTTCGAAAGCGTTATTTGGCTGAAATACTTATGCAAATAAGTAGGGAGCAAAAATTCAACGCGTTTGGAAATTCAAATCGCCACAAATATTTGTGTAAACTGCTAAATGTGTAGCCGCGGGGATCAACCGCTCCACGTTCTTACTGTGATTATTATTTGTTTACATTTAAGCCTCGTTCACACTGATCCATCTGTACCACCTCTGCACTCACAGCGTTCGTAGAGTAAATAGATAATTTTTTTTTCGTTTTTTTTTTATATAGGCTTACGCTTAACCACAATCAAGCCTGATGGAAAGCAATGATGAGGTCTATGATGAAGCGCGATTGCCTAGAAGATACCTATTCACTCTTGCCTTTTTTAATGTTCTTAATGGTCTTAAATTGTTTATTATCGTATTAATCACGTCTCAAAAAAGTATGATATTTTTTAAGACCTGATTACCTGACAATTTTAATTTTTTAATATTTTTTGACAATACGAGCCAAAACGCCTGTCTGCCATGATGGTCTATATTTCAAATGTTTCATGACGTCACTAATCAAACCCCTTACCAACGAAGCGTTTGAAAAAAATATTGGTTAACAAATTAGTTAATAACTAGGCCCAAACCCTTTGGGAACGGCGCTAAGTTTGAACGTAAAAGGCGTGAACGGCTGTGAGCGTAGATCAAGAGCGGTCCAGCGCTGGTTAATAAAATACTATTAGTTTTTTCGTAGTTGAATTATTTTTAAAAGTAATAATTTAAATATAAGAATGAAGACGAACGGCAGTTTAGTGTAGGTATTTTCATTTTAGTTGTTTAGTTATATAAAAATCATCTTACTAAATGCAGTAGGTATATAGGTTTTTTTTTGTTGTTCCAGTGCGCTTCGAAAGATCCATTTTGGATTTGAATTATACCAGCGTTCTAATAATTTGTTTGTTTTTCTCTGTTTTCTAAAGATCCTCCACAAAACACGGACTTCACCGTTCACTCGTAAATGTGTTTCAAATTAATTTACTTTTATTTGTTGTTTTGCGCTCGATTCACTGATTTTCTCGTTTACCTTTTCTTTATATTTTTCCGATGTTTATTCATCAAATTGACTAATGGAGCTGCCATTGCCATTACACAGTATGTTCTATTATGACTTTTTCTTTTTAATCTAGTATTAAGTATATATTCAATGTTTTAAAGTTCATGAGCAATGAAAATGAACTGTCTTCTAAATAAATATTACAAAACTGAACAGTTTAATTATTTCCTTGAGTGTTTGGACTTGCTAATCTCAGGAAGAAGTGGTTCGAATTGAAAACTTACAGTTACTGCTTTAATTTTGGCTTAAAGTTAGACGGAAACAAGTAATTCAATGGCAGTAGCTAGGGCGGCGGTAGTTAGGGCGGTGGTAGCTAGGGCGGCAGTAATTGGCCATCGCTCCTAATGACCCGTCTAGACAGGTGACCGCGGGCCCGGCGCCTGGGCTCATCACGACAGACCACGCGGCCTCTGCTGAGAACTAATCAAACTATAATTGTCTGTAAGTTGTTGTCTCGTTGGTCCAGTGATTAGCTTATTTGGTTATGAATCACGGGGACCTGAGTTCAAATCCGGGGTCTGGCTATGAGATATTGAGCGCCCGGATGACGTCGCGAGCGTCCGCTAATGATGTCTCCAGTCGTTAGTCAGTGAGCTCCGCGACGACACTTCGACAAAACTTTAAGGGTCTCTAGCGAAGGGTTGCCACAAAATTAAGGGTGTAACGATTGGAGATAATCACTTATGATATGCCTTGCAAAATATCAAAAATGTATGTTTTATGTTCTAATAGTGACCACCAATCTTCACACGAGTGCTATGTGCATACCTACATATATTTCCCACTTGAAAGCCACGTTATTTGCGAGTATAATAGGCTGTATTTTATCCCAGAATTCTCACGGGAACGTTAACTACGCGGTTAATACTTCGAGGTGTCGGATAGTGATCAATATATCACCCCTATTTTCCCACCCTAAGGGTAGAAACTTTTTTCCAAATAATTATGGGCTAACTTTGAGCTCCTATAAAATAAAAAAGTAATTATTAACAACTACTCTATAAATGCCGTGAGCTGTGATAGCCCAGTCGATAGAGCCGTGATAGCCCAGTGGATATGACCTCTGCCTCCGATTCCGGAGGGTGTGGGTTCGAATCCGGTCCGGGGCATGCACCTCCAACTTTTCAGTTGTGTGCATTTTATGAAATTAAATATCACGTGTCTCAATCGGTGAAGGAAAACATCGTGATACCTGCATACCAGAGAATTTTCTTAATTATCTGAGTGTGTGAAGTCTACCAATCCGCATTGGGCCAGCGTGGTGGACTATTGGCCTAACCCTTCTCATTCTGAGAAGAGACTCGTGCTCAGCAGTGAGCCGAATATGGGTTGATGACGACGACTCTATAAAAAGTTATGCGTGGTTTTACTTTACAATTAATAGGTATACACAATCAATCATTCCCTGTTTTCCTACCCTTAGGATTGATATTCTTTTTCTAAATCTCTATGGAACTAGGACCCATTCAAATAAAAAAAAATATTAAAAGCGGACTTCTCTGTAAAAGTTACACGTGTTCATACATAAAAATAATATAGATGTCGAATTGGTAAGTTTCTCTCCGTTTGTCGTCGGTTAAAAATAAAATACCATCGCATGTCAAGAGTTGTATAACAGGTGGTCGAGCCGTATACTTTAAATGACAAGTTGGGATAGCCGGCGTTGACCCACATGATAACTGTGTGCCACGATTTCCATACTATTTATTTAACCGACTTCAAAAAGGAGGAGGTTCTCAATTCGGTCGGTATTTTTTTTTTTATTTTTTTTTTTTATGTATGTACACCGATTACTCAAAGACGCCTGGACCGATTTCAATAATTCTTTTTTTGTTTGAAACGGTATAGTTTATTTCATTTCAGTAGGTCACTTATATTATCGCGCCGAAACGAAAATCTGTTTATTTTCATTTGATAAGTGACATGTAAATGATTTTAGTGGAATTTCAAGTATATCTTTGTGAAAGAGTTCGATGATAATTACCGTGCTAATTTCTAGCGCCAATCAGTGCTACTGCTATGCTAATTTCTGATTCCAACCAGTACTATCGTCATGCTATATTCTAGTATCAATCACTATGATTATTTCTAGCGCCAAACAGTACTACAGTCATGCTAAGTTCTAGCGCCAAACGGTACTAATTAAACAGTGATAATTTTTAGTACCAAGTAGTACTTTCACCATGCTAACTTTTAGCGCAAAGCAGTAATTACTATCGCCAAGCTAATTTCTATAAACATATTAATAAATTAAGACATGTATATTGGAAGGATACTACTACTACTGATTTTTGGTAAACGATTTTTGTGTAGTCCTGACATGGTGTTTCTGTTCTTGACATTCTTAAGTGCACGTAGACAAACGTATGTGTACTGTCTACCACTACACACAAAGACAAAAAAATGCTAAAACAGAAAATACGTATCTATAAGCAAGATCATTATGTTTTATTTAAACAGTCGTGGGCATGTAATTACACTGAAATGACACAATAGCACAGTAATGAATATAGCCGCAAACGGCGCTCAACACAGCGGCCGGTAATTAAATTGCCCCAATAGCCCAATAAATAACACCGCACTAAGTCGGCTGAGTAGATTTTGATGGTGCAGACCCTCTCCGGCGACGTGAGTTATGAAACTGTTTACCGCTATTGCCAATGATTACGTCCAGTGTTCTAGTTTTTCTCTTTTAGTAAGATGTGTTTGTTTTAATCATACGAGTAGGTACCTATGTATAATTAAATAGGTCTAGGTTAGATTATAATTTTAAGAAATTAAATATCACGTGTCTAAAACGGTGAAGGAAAACATCGTGAGGAAACCTGCATACCAGAGAATTTTCTTAATTTTCTGCGTGAAGTCTGCTAATCCGCATTGGGCCAGCGTGGTAGAATACTATAGATCATTAGTGAGCCGAATATGGGTTGATAACGACGAGGTTAGATTTATTCCAATATATTAATAATAAGGCTAGTGATTTTTGTTCCATGTTATTATTTTCCATAAATTAGGCCTATTCGGCTCCAAATCACGAGGTGCTAACGTCGAGTCTTGAGTTGGGAAATATTGAGCTTTTATTTATTTGTTGGATTCAGAAGGCTTGTAACGGTGCATATATGCTGACCGTTAGTTAGTAGTTAGTAAGATTTGTAGGATTAACATTGAACAACTAAAATGTATATTTACAACCAAGAGATTTATTTATTTACTAGCGGACGCCCGCGACTTCGTCCGCGTAAAAATCGATGTCAACTTTCAACCCGTATTTAACATTCTAATTTGCAAGTTTTATAACTTATACCTAATAAATAGATGCCCGGTCAAAAAAAAGGCAAACAGACAGATCTCCTACCTCTACCCTACCCGTAATCTTCCCTTTCCCTACCCCTAGGATAGGAGTAGACCCTACCCCTACCCTACCCCTAACCTAGGCATACACTCCCCTACCCTGCCCTACCCCACCCTACCCCTACCCTACCTTTACCCCTACCCTGCCCTTACACAACCCCTACCCCACCTGTACCCTACCCTACCCTACCCTGTAGCTTTCCTACCTTACCCCTACCCTTAGCAAAATCGGTCCAGCCCTATGAGCTTGGTGCGATGGCAAAGGAAAATAGAGACTTCTATGCTAAAATTATAATCTTTGGATCTACTGGACCGATTTGAAAGATTGTTTTACCAATAGAAAGCTACGTTATTTGCGAGTGTCATAGGCTATGTTTGATTCCCATATTCACACAGGAACGGGAACTACGTAATTGAAAGCGCGGGGCGTCATGTAGCGGAATTTCTGCGTCTTTTAGAAATTTTGTATTATCTCCGAAACTATTTAACTAATTAACATACTATAAAGGGCAAATCTTATCTCCATAATATCCTTGTGATTATTAAATAATTTATTTTGATAAGGATTTAAGTTAAGTAGCATAAATAATGACGCAAACCTAAGTATATAAAATTTATAATTTTTAAAACACAAAAGGTACTATATCTGCTAATATATAGAAGATAGATATATGGTGTCGCGGACTTTTTTGTAGAACTTTTAAAGATACATAAAGCCTCCATACATTAATTTCAATTTTACACAATGGTTAAGGCAGCGCATGCGAATAAGTCTGCTTAAGAGGATTTTCGGTCCGACCTGTATGACAAAAACTGTGTTAACTCGGCGAATATATATCATACTAATATAAAATATAGCCTATAGCACTCCCCGATAATGTAGCATTCTACTGGTGAAAGAATTTTTGAAATCGGACCAGTAGTTCCGAAGATTACCCCATTTAAAAAATGTGACAAACTTACAAACTTACAAACTTTACCTCTTTATAATATTAGTATAGATATAGATTTATTCGGAAGCCAACGTTGTATAAAAAAACTTATGACTAATTAAACATAACATGCATTAAAAAGTAATATGCTACATCTCACTATTCTTTCAATAGGAGCATTTCTCCCCAGATTAGTTTTTGTGATTCTTGGCCTAAAAGTTAGTTTATTTTTAATGTGAGATCTACCATTTTTGTTCGGCACAGCAAGTTTTACCCTATTCAACAACTCCGAGTTGTCTATTTCTATATCGACGATTTTGCGGTGAAAATGTTTTACAAACAATAATATTAGTCAATATAGGCGGAGTGATATGTAGATACTCGCAGTGTGTGCCACGTCGTCGTAATATATTATCATATGTGTGCTAATTTGCTTGATTGTTATGTGTTTGCAAACACAATTAATTATTAATTCACTTCAATATAATTTATTATTCATCAGTTTCCATATTACGATTACATTGCATAATGTAATCATGCCGGACTACACATTACTGAATGATGTACAATGTACATGGACACTGTGTAGTGTATATGGGTATGGTCTCATTGTTTGAATGGTCAACAGAACGCCATGTCTATATGTCTTTCACATTTCTACGTTTGTCCGCATGTCAGCCGCACGGTGGGCAAGCTTTCTTTGTAAAAGCTGAAAGTTTGTTTGTAACTTAAGTAACTATGAAAAATAAAATCATATTTTTTCGCATAACTGTAAAAGCTTACTCCAAATAAACGATTCCGTGTTTATAGTTTTGCAACTAATTCAGTTACTTCATCGTTATAGTACAGTGCCATGTGACTTTAGCGAACGAAAAGTAAACGCAAATTGTGTTATAGGTACTAATATAGCTATTTTTATCAATACATTTATACACCATATATAAATCCATACTTATAATATGTAAAAAAATCTAACTAGTGATCTGAGCAAAATTAATACTTAGACTGTAAGTAGTATTAGTAATCTGCATGTTTTTTTGAGTTCAAAACTGTAAACAGAATAGTCCTCACTCAAGACCTCACAAAGTCAGGTCTATTAAATCTCCTAACTATTCTATAGAATGCGAAAGCCTATTTAGAAGACGAATGAACATGACTTGAAAAGAAACGGAGAAATTAATGAAGAATGCCATAGTACCTACGTCGTTACATTATATCAAATGTAAGTCTCTAAATATTGAAACTTTTCAAACATTCGACAAGTCGAGAACAAAACTTCTAATGCAAGAAACGGGCATTATCATATAAATTTTAAACAAAGAACCATTAAGAAGAACTTCGTAGACAATGCGTACCGCGGGGGACAATATACTCGTCGTGCGGGCACTAACGTGGGCCCTGGGCTGTCGTCTGCGGGCACAATGTGGGCACTGGGCACAACTTCACACAATCGCAGCGCGCAATCAATCAGTGTCCCCGCTCGCAGCTGCGGACCGATTTATAGTTTGTATTGAGTTTAAACAGAAGCTTCGCCCACTGCCGCCGCTCCCATTAGCTAGCCATTAATCCGTTACAGAAGAGTTACGTTATAGTCCTCCAAATATATTGCCAGTGTCAGCAAAAGTGAGGACATCATTTAAATTCAACCTCTAATTTTATTTAATTTCGCTTCTGTACAAACGCTTTTGAAATGTTAAGTCTGCCAGTTTGTAATAGTAGTACCCCAATCACCAGAGTTACATAATCAGAACCAGCAAGAGATGATACTCATGAGACTCATCATTGCTGTTTATCAATGCAGCATTGCTGTTTATCAATCTCATAAGTATCAGAGCTGATACAATTAGCGGTAGCCCGCGACATTGTCCGCGTGAAAATCGATGTAAACTTTCAGCCCTTGTTTCACCCCCTTTTATTTGTTTTTAATCAAGTTTTATTAAGGAAACTCCGAATTCGATTATAAAATTTAAATTATCTTAATTAATGAATTTAGCATTATCACTTTAAGCCCGTCAACCCGTATTGCATTGGTGGGTCTAAGCTCTATATACTCTCTCCTGTACGGAGACAGGCCTAAAACTGTAGCGGGCCATTAAAATAGGTTGATAATAATAACGATAATATAGTTAGGATTTTATACAACATCCTTGGTTACGTATGTATATCAATAAATATTAAAAATGCAAACAACTAAGTACAGTTCGAAACATAAAATAAATTCATTTCTACTCTGTACATATTTCATTCGAACTTTGTGAAAAATCTGACCTCCCCACATTTACGCGGTGTGTAGAGAACAAAACGCATACCGGTGAGTTGTAAAAAATTAAAAAGTAAGTACTCGTACATTGTAGTTTCCATTTGGAATTAATAACGGAACAGCTCTGAGCGTAGTGTTTCGAATTGGCGCCACTGGAGCGGCAGCCAGCGGATAAAGTTACAACTGTTGTTTGCAACTCATACTTTACATTTATATCTATTTATTGTTTATATGATTGAACACTGCACTGAACTTTTTAATCAGATGCCCGAGACAATGTGTGTTCTTTTTTATTTTATATTAATAATAAATCAATCAAATTTTGGCAATTATTATAAACGGTGAAAAGACAAAGTTCAGCTTTATAGGTGTGTAGGAAACAGTTTTAGATTTGCAGCTTGCACTAGAATTTGTCTGAATTTATGCTCAAATGCTTCACACGCCTGATCTACTTCAAAACAGGAAGTTCTGTTATCGGCCTGTATATGTATACTCAGAGGCACAATTATGCGCCCTCTGTAATATGACGCGAGTATATTAATCGTTATCAACCCATATTCGGCTCACTGCTGAGCTCGAGTCTCCTCTCAGAGTGAGAGGGGCTAGGCCAATGGTCCACCAATGCGGATTGGCAGACTTCACGCACGCAGAGAATTAAGAAAATTCTCTGGTATGCAGGTTTCCTCACGATGTTTTCCTTTACCGTTTGAGACACGTGATATTTAATTTGTTAAAATGCACACAACTGAAAAGTTGGAGGTGCATGCCCTGGACCGGATTCGAACCCACACACTCCGGAATCGGAGGCGGTGGTCATATCCACTGGGCTATCACGCATATAAGTATATTAATGTGGGTGGTTAATTCTGCCTCTGAGTATATAATTATATTGTCTTTCCGCGTCTTCCAAAAAATACTAATCCGGTTTTTCAATGCGTATTATTAGAAAGGTTATTATAATTTTAAAAGTATGATTATTGAGATTTATTATGGATGCAAGATGACGGTGACTATTTGATTGCGTGGTGGCGGGTTTACTTTGCTAGTTACCAAATATTTCAATTGAATTGCAAGTTATTTTTATATTCCTCAAAGTCGACTGCTTCAAATAGTACAAGAAGATAGATAGGTCTATTTCTAACACTCCGAAAAGCCAAATTGATCCTGATGACACAAAAGGAATGTTGAAATAACGCCTGATTCAAGTAGGATTTCCTCTTTGTTTCAACGGAAAAGTTTGGCTTTCAGAGACAAACAGGAACGTGTCGCACAAGCCGTGCTTCTATTTGCACCGAAGCTTTACTTGTAAATAAGCTAAACTTTTTATTTAGGGCACGAGCTCTTTCGGTTAAAAACTAAACCCACCCAGGTTTGTTTTTCAACCGAAAAAGGAGAGAGAGACTTCGGTATTATGCGACACAGTCCTTGATTGTGAAGTGACTTTTTTATTATTTTTTCATTTGACAAGAGTCTGAAGATTAATTAGTTTCCAACCGTAATAACGTCTTTACTTTTCTTTCTTTATTGTTTAGAAGTTAGCCCTTGACTACAATCTCACCTGATGGTAAGTGACGATGTAGTCTTAGATGGAAGCGGGCTAACTTGTAAGGAGGAGGATGAAAATCCACACCACTTTCGGTTTCTACACGGCATCGTACCGGAACGCTTAATCGCTTGGCGGTACGTCTTTGCCGGTAGGGTGGTAACTAGCCACGGCCGAAGCCTCCCACCAGCCAACGTTACTATTTTCAAGTAATTATTGAAATTAAATCTACTTCAGACGCGTTGGGTACTTCATTAAGATGGAAAACCATTGAACTCGCGACTCTGAAACCTAAACGACATTGAATAGAATTCTCAGAAAAAAGAATTCTACCAATATTTTCTTCAAATTCAAACGTGAATAATGAATGTGAATTTTGGTTGTGTCAAATGGAAGCAGTACCCTAAACCTGAAAGTATTGATGAGAATGAAAGAAGTAAGGTAGAGTTATGCAAGGATTGTTGACGTGTTTTCTGTCTACCCACATGGGAAAAATTCGTGATGGTACGTATGTATGCACTCGTATCTTACAAAATACTAATTTATTCATTTCTCACATCGCTGAATTCTATCGAGAACAAAACCATGACTAATTCAGCGCGCCGACCGCAAAATGTATTCAACTCCGCTCGCAGTCGAGCTATGGGAAGGGAGTAAAGGGAAGCAATTACGATTACAGAGCCTCTCTATGAGCTGACCGCGGGCACATATGTTTTCTGTGCCGCGGGCCTTTCCTTGCCCTGCGACCCGAGGCCACGAGCCGAGTCGCTTCTAGCAAATTCGTTCCGCTATGTGAGCGTCAGTGATGAACCTCAATAAATTCAATTTAGAAAAATAATATATTGGTTATCAATATGTTATTACTACCTAATGGATTTAGCCTTTTAGTCAAGAATACATTAAATATACCTTACCTATAGTACGGTTAAATATAGTACGGTTTCACCTGAGAATGAAATGACATAGAATGCTTAACATCAAAATATAAGGTAGATATACATATTATATTATACCCGGATATAGAAAATTTAAGTAATTTGTAGTAGTGTCATGCGGGACCTTAGTGTTGTGGTTCAGTATTAAGGCCTATTGCAGCTCACATACGAGTACTCGTATAGCTCTTTCAAACAATTTTGATAAACAAAGTACGGTTAAAATTGCTAAGCTAAGATATCAAGTGACGTCTAAATTGTTATTAAATATCACAAAATTATGATTTCACAAACAAAATTCACAGAGAAACAATATCCAAGTGAGAGTGAAGACCAAAAGTAACAATGAATATAACAAACCGATATAAAAGGTCACACAATGCGCGGAAGTTGTCTAACAGCGGAGGGTAGTCGCAGATTTGTACAACCGTTTCGCTGCACGTGCTCATGTCGCCGCTCGGCGAGTGCATGCAGTAAGCTGCTTAGCCGAACAATTGAGAGATTTCCTCTTCAAAGATTTTTAAGGCGATTATGAAATACGATTTAGCAAAATCCCATCTTGTAGAAGGTTCTACAAAACATTATGAAGTTCTTGTTATTCAGTATGTTAAACCTATTCCGTTATGAACAATACTTTGCGGAAATTTATGCTATTGCAGAATAAAGTCGTTTTGAAATTTTATATATTTCACCCATATACAATGACAACCCTCCACAGCCTCCTAAACTGCAGCATTCTCAGGAGATGTCAACTCCGTCAGTAATAATTATTACGAAATTTCATTTTGTGGATATTATCAAAATCATGTCGTAAAAAAGTGCCTTTCCATGGATACTAAGAAGCGGGGGAAGACCACCAACAACGTGGTTAACGAAGTTCCGTAAGGACCTGAAAGATAAGGGCATGACAGACGATGACGCAAAGGAGCGTACAAAATGGCGCCACATGATTGGGAAAGCCGGCCCCGTATAAACGGGAAAAGGCGAGGCCGAAGAAGAAGGTATTCTGTTAATTCTTAGTTTTAATTTAATTATTAACATGTATTAGCTAACTTGATCTATGTAGATCTAATGGTTTCATTCACCATTTCCACCATTACCCGCAATATTAAGAGCTTCAAGTGTTTCCATATAGCAAGTAACACTACAAATAAGTTTATTTCCATTTCTAGTAACAGGCTAGTATAACAGACCCCTGCCCCGACCCGATTATCGAATTTCAATAAGAAGTCAACAATACGACACAGTTCAACGCCAATTACAACTTCACCAGTCGACCCTTTCGCAACATTTGAAAGGTCAAATCATTTTGCTTTTCATACATCGACAAATGTGCTCCATAATTCAAGATTTAATAAAAGCTCAGGTGGACAGCCATTAATAAAGTGGAGTAGTCGTGGAGCGACGCGGACGTATGTCGCTCGGGACTCCGGGAGCGAGATTTCTGCAGTGGCGCTGAAATACTGCCGACAGCGCGAAATGTTCCACAATATCGACTGCAGATGTGAACTTGAATAACAATTTTAAGGCTACTTTCTGTATTTTGTGATCTTAGACGTTTTTCAATTGCACCTGTGTAGAAAAGTATACATTAAAGAGACGAATTTTATTTTCATTTGTAGATATGTCTCGTGCGTTTTTGGTTTTCGATTTCGTTTAGACAAAATAGTTGTTTATGTCCTTTAACAATAGGACAGCCAAATCGCCTATTTTATATTATAGGTAGCGTGGCGTAGCGTGCCGCGAGGTGGATTATTCCACTACTATATACTATATAATATATAGCCTATAGCCTTCGTCGATAAATGGGCTATTTAACTCTGAAAGAACTTTTCAAATCGGAGCAGTAGTTCCAGAGATTTTCAGATGATTCAAGTAATCGATTTTGTCAGATCTTCTAAACGCCTAAAATTTTCTTTGTAGTTAAATCGATACTGGTTTCGGTTCCCAGCTCTGATCACGGATAGAAAAGCTTCGTTTCTTTTCCAAGTTAGTCCGTAATAATCATCATAACTTCCATTGCCATCAGAAGTAAGATCAAGGCTAACCTACTTAAATTAAAAAAAAACCGAATAAAATATTTTAGCCTTTTTCAACAACAGCTAAGCTTATCTATTTACAGCGAAGCCTGGTATTTATTGGGGGGTAGTCCCACATTCTGGCGCGATGCGATAATGTCTCCCGCCCGCGGCTCGTTAGTCAGGCCTTATCTGCCGGGGAGGAGACACGTGTCGCGAGCAGATACATTATCATACGCCGGCCCGCGGGGAACGGAACTGTTTCTACCCTCTACACCGCGAAGTGTGAAATGGTTTTTATTGAGACATGTTGTCATTACTTATACATCATTGTTGTTTGTTATAATTAAAAATTTCAAAAAATAAACTGATGATCATGAATTTATCTACTTACTTTATGTTACAAAATCTTAGGAAGTAAGTAATTGAACCATCGAATAAAAAACTAATAAAAACGTTACCTACTATATGTTTCTAAAAGAGAATGAAGAACAAAATAAAATAAAAAAAAAAAACTGGTTCGTTCGTTATAAACCAATAATCGGCTCACTACTGAGCGTGAGTCTCCTGTCAGAATGAGAGGGGTTACGCCAGTAGTCCACCACGCTGGCCCAATGCTAATTGGCAGACTTCACACACGCAGAGAATCAAGAAAATTCTCAGGTTTCCTCACGATGTTTTTCTTCACCGTTTGAGACACATTATATTTAATTTCTTAAAAGTGGTTCAAGATATCGAATATTTTGTAGAAACAGATTTCACCAATATGCGATGTCATAGAAGACTAATACGAGTATCAACTGATTTAGCTATAAAAAAAACTCAATAAGGCTTTTAGATCTGAACGTTCTTAGCACCGACCTCCCTCTGCTAATGCAATTAAAGCTATCTGAGTGGTATCCCATTTAAGTGTGAGTGCATCAACATTAGGTACACATACTGGCTCGGATAAATACAGTTATGTACCTTTTTAATTTATTTGACAAATTAATAAAAGAGTTTTGTAAAATTTAATTATACCAATGCAGTTTGTTTTGTAACAGTTCTAAGTTGATCCACTTTTGGAATTCTGATTGGCTTTGGATGTACTCAGTGATAAATTACAAGTAGTATATGGTATACAGACAATCGTGCGACAGTGGACCCATTGTGACGGAAACATTGCAGGGCAGAATGTCTAGAACGATAAATATTTCGTGTCTTGACATACTCGTGTAAGGACAGGCATTAACATAGACATAGAGTTGTTCTTTTTAACCGTGTAATGAGAAGTTTGTCTATTTTTTTAATTTTAGGAAATAGGCTGTTAGGAAAACAGCATCTAAGGGTCGTGTCAATCCGGCATACAAGTGCATTACTGTCCACGCTTTAATCCCACACGTATCGATACGAACCCGTTAATTGGATAGTGAGTTAGTTGAAAGCCCAACGTATGTGTCGCATGCCCACACGAGGCTTAGCGTATGAGTACGTGACGGGGCGACGCGCTTTGTTCCCGCTAATTGCATTGTCGGAGCTTGGAGTGCTTTTTATTGGATTGGGTTTGAACGCCCCCTTTTAAATTCTTCGCTTTAGAATAGGGATGATGACAGTTTTTTAAATTGTATATAAATTAAGAGTATACTAACAGTAAAGCAATTTTGTAAAAGGAACAGGGTATCTGCGATCATTACTTTCGGAGCTACAGGGATTTAAAGAGTCAGATTTGCGGCGCTGCCGCGGATCCCTGAAAAACGCCCCATACAAAATGGCTTGAAACAATGACGTCATAGGCAATGTAATGATCGTCAGATTTGTATGCGCGTTCAAACAAAATTACTAATATCTTTGTTATTTGTGCGTTTATGCTTATAGTTCATATATTAAAAAATGTCACATTTAATGTAAGGAAGCTAAAACTGTATGAATTTTCATCTAATTACGATAAAATATTTTTAATAGATTTTGAAATTTTATAATCTCATTTATTTTGCAAATATCCAGACAATCTTTGCTTTTTATGTATAAATTAGTTAACATTGACCCTATTTACCCGAATGTATCATAAAAATCAATATATTCAAACCTAGTCATCATCCCCATTGAGCCGAGGTACAGTACAGTACAGTAACAGGCCCGTAATTGTGCTCTTGTTAGCGAAATAGGATCGAAGTGCACATTCGCCGTGTACTCCGTATGAGCGCTAACACACAGTGTACCTTAATGGTATGGAGTTAGTCATACGAAAATATAGTATGGATATGTGTTTAATGGAATAGCAGTACGTGCTGTGTATATAGCGATATGTATTACAGTATAAGCTGTATTCCTTATATAGCTTAATATCTGATTCTAATGAAAACGCTGTTATTTGCACATAAAAACATTTTTAAACGCCATTTTTAATGTATTTTATGTCAAACATGTAATCTTACTAAAAATTAGACGCCGAGCAAAGCTAAATAAATAATAAAATTTAGGTAGTCGTCTAGTCTATGTGCAGACTTTACGGTACATTTTTACCTGACTGGCCTAACTAAAATCTTATATTGCAATCTACGAGATCCACGTTACGCAAACGTTACTTCATCTTATCGCTATTAAAAAACAGGGGTTGATCATAGAAAAGTGAAAATTTGAAGTTATGAACAATATATGTAAGTCTATTCTCTAACCTGTATGCACACAAAATTTAATAAAAATCGGTCTAGCTGTGTTAAAAGAGTTTAGTAACAAACACTGCGACGATTAGTCATCTGTCAGTATTGCATGGAAGATGTGATTCCCAATAGCTTTTATCCGCACAAGTATGCATAGGTACCTACCTATAAGTATCTGTGCCGCGTGGACAAATCTTAAAGGACTTATTTACAACATAAAACCATTACAGCCTCAATAGCTCAACGGTAAGTGCGGTCGGACTCATCACCGTGTGGTGGTCGTGCGATCCCCGCCCCGTTGGTCTATTGTCGTACCCACTCCTAATACAGTCCTGCCCGACTAGTTGGAGAGGAATGGTAATATTGGTCATATTTAAAAATATGGCAAATAATCTTTTTTAAAAAAAATACATTTTCTACGTAATCCTAGGTGTCATACTTACCTATTACTGCCGCTAAGTAACATTAAAAGGGGTTTAAAGAGTATGGTTGATACGGAAATTATGAGCACATATGGTCTGTGAGGTGAGATGATAACTTATTATTAGCTCTAGTCTTTAACGTAAGAATAAACGCTTCACGACCGGTCGTGGTCGCGACCCCAAATCTGTCTGCAGATTTTGCAACCACGGCCAATGAGACTAGTGATGGTCGTGGTCAGGCGATCCGATTATGTTCATAAATTAAGGTGCCTCTAGTCAAAGAAGACACTAATATAACGTGCAATTATTATTTTGAACCTTTCTAAAGCCCTGTCACCATTGGTTCTCAAACTTATAGCCTCAGTAGGAAAATTATATTTAAAAATAATGAGAATTGTAGACATTTTTTAAGTTTATTACATACATAAACTTAAAAAATGTCTACAATTCTCATTATTTTTAAATATAATTTTATTAAAAATATACACGACAGTGCATACGTTACGAGGGCACGAACGGAATGGCGTGTGGACTACAACCCGTCCCGTCGCCGCCTCGTCTACGCGCTAGCACCGGTCCGTAGGCAGCGACCTTAACGATATATTTTAGCGCTAATACTTCTAACATTGATGTTACACACATCACATATCAAAAACTGAAGAATGTATCAAAAATAAATGAATGAAATCTGAAATGGAATGCAATTTATCACGCGGAGCATAAATCAGTCAAGTTCTGAATACGCGCAGATGTGAAATGTTAACTTGTGTGCTATTGACAAGAAATGATTGCAACACATTTTGTTTGCACAAATAACATTTGTGTGTCGGGGAATTGTTCGCTCGAATGTTCATACATATAACTGTAACGTATCGGAACTTGCTGTTTCAGTTGTTGAATTTACTTTTGATTTTTTTAGATTTTCATTCAGTATTTACCTTAGAACTACAAATATTTTCATTTCATTTACATCCATTCTCTTGGTACGGACAGAAACAATTCAAATGGTAAATATCTAACTAATAAAATTTTTCAAAATTTCGATGATCAGAATGAAAGAAAGATCGTTTATTTATAAAAATGTAGGTATATAAATTGCTACGAATGTACAAATAAAATTGATAATTACATTAATAAGAGCCGTGATAGCCCAGTGAATATGAGATATGGATTCTCCTTCGATTCGGAGGGCACAGGTTCGAATTCGGTCCGAGGCATGCACTCCCAACATTCCAGTGAGCAACAGAGAGCCGAGTATGGTGTGTTAATGATGATATCAAAATTTTCGCTAATAAGTACATGGGTTACTTTACCTTACAATGGAGTATTAAGTTACTACGAAATTGGTTAGAAAGACATTATTGTCTCTCACACAGTGAAGCAGTAACGAGTAAAGTAGTATCGTCCTAGATTAGCGACAACAAAGAATTCGGTAAGTCGTGAGGCACAGATTACAATGGGAGCTTCCAGGTTGGCTGTCAAGCGGAATGCTCCACAAGCCGCGACACGACTACAATGGACGGGTACAATCGTCCCGCAGCTCCCCGCAGAACGTTACTATTGTCAGGAGTTTGAGCCTTTTAAACTGTCAGCTAAACTAACGTGTCAGGTGCAGGAAATCTCGAAAAATATAAAGCCAGAATTTTATCCCCGTATGGCATCCATTGTAAACTCCGGTAAATATAAAAACAAATAATATTAAAAACTGCACACGAATGGAAAACGGTCGCCATTTTTATAAGTCGTTTATAACATAAACATAAGTTTGCATTATGCAAAATATTAATTCCATTTGGTTATTGTTTGTATATTCGGCGCGCAATCCCCGCCCCGATAAACAAGCGGCGCTGTCACTCCACAGACTATTTAGGGGTGTCGCGTGTGACGCCCGTGTATCCCTGTAATATCATTATTTCGAATGTTTGCAGTCTGTGTGTGCATAACACATTACAGGGGTGGCAAACAGTTCGCGAGCGCGTGGGGACATCGGAGGACGTATTTGTGCAAATTTACGTATGGCTTTACCGAGCTCTAGCTTTTTAGACCTGCCAACCCAAAGGCCTCAGGGTGGTGTCTTACAGTGCACAGGTTCTTCTAGGTGATAATGCTCCTAGTAGGCGTTTGAGGCTTTGAAGGGGTCAGTAGAGTCATTGTGAGCTCAGATAGCTCACTGCCTTCGTATTATTATTTATCCTTATCGTACAGGTACGCGTAAATAGGAAATTTTCTCATCACCTGGGACCAACCTAATACGAATAATGTAAAGTTGTTCTGGCTTCCTTCTCCGACCAGCCTTTAGCGTTATTGGTCCACATAGTGAGAGGTCTAACACTGCGCTTTCTGGTCTGGGGTCGCCATTACAGAATCTCGGGATCCCAATATCCATCGGTGCTTCAAGCATGCCCTGCTCGTTGACGCTTCATCTATGCAACTTGTTGAGATCTGTTGGTGTCTTTTACAGATCTCCACATTTCTGATTTGATCACGTAGATATTATCTCGAGCATAACTCTCTCCATCGTTTATTAAGTGACTCTAAGCCTTCTTGTGAGACCCACAGTTAGCGATAGTTTTTAATCTGCAGGTCAACACTGTATGATATGTGGCAGTGCTCACTGACGGTACCGGACTAAAATATGAAATAAAGCTATTTTACAAACGGTACCAGCCCTAATATTTGATAGCTTGAAAATAATTCAACTACCTACCGTATGATATCCGGACCCGGAATATCATGTCGGCAGCAAACAGCGAATGTTATCTGCAATTCAGCCCATTGTCCGGACAATTGACTTCCGGTGCGGAGTCAATTTTCTGGATCCCCGGACAGCGGCGAATGTTCAGGAGCTGTGGACTTTTTCACATGTTGCAGCTTGTCCCTCGCGGCCTGACGCTTTTGTTGTGTTGCATCCTCTTCAATTTAATATGAGTTTCAGGTTATTGAGAACTCTTCCTATACCGCTTATTCGAATTTTTGATTGTTGCTTTATTTGTCCGATAAACACAATAGAAACTAGATAACTAAAATGTTTTATTCAAAAATAAGAACATTATATGTTTTCCTTAAATTTTCGTAGTAAGTAAACAAGTTACAGAAGGTATATATTTGGTAAGATACCACTTTACTCAGTGGTAAAGGGCCGGACTAATTACCGAGAGGTCGTGGTTCCATCCCAGCACGCTAGACTATGTCGTAAGTACCCACTCCTAATACAGTCTTTTCCGACTAGTTGGGCGGGAATGGAAATATTGGTAAATTTTAAAAGATTTACACATATTCTACAAAATATACTTATTTACACGTTACAAGTCAGTAGTAGTTATTCGCGTGTTAGTGAAATTAGTTGATAATCATAAAAAAACTATATATACCTACTGCCAACCCTACAAAACAGTTCAACCATATAAAATCTGAAGTATCATTATTTATTCAAAATGAAAACAAAACACATTGGAACCAGACTCAATTTAACTTGGAATGTTTAAATAATAATAGGTATCACCTCCACTGCCCACTACATCATACATTGTACTATTATGTATTGTATAAGAACTACGAACGACACCCATTTATAGTATTTTATATAGTAAATTAATATAGTTCGCTTGTAATCGTCTGTTTTTGTAACACATGTACACCGATGTCACAAAAACTACATTACGAGTCTCTTGCTTGCACTTCATGCATTTCTGAAAATTGCATTCGCTAATTATTATTTTGGCGTTTCTTCAAGATCAATTAATTAAAGACTATTCAACTTGGGTTTTCACAATACAGTATAGAGAATTAGAAATTAAGGCTTTGTATCACTAAGATCAGTAGTTAAAAAAATATTATACACATACAAAGAAGTGGGCACGTATTTAGTACCGCTAGTACTAAAGACGTGCGTTATCGAAAGGCAGTGTGACGCGACCTTATATATCGCAAACGTGGAAGTAATGGGCAGACAAAGTGTAGCCATGTGAACACTAAACCGTTCGTGATTTATTGAACTTTTCAGTCATGCAGTGATGAAGGCGCGGCCGGCGGCCGACAGTTTCCAAAAAAATGGACTTCTAAAAATGTTCTTGTCTTTTACACATAGGTGAAAAATTATGCCTGAATAGTGTTATGAGATATGACCTCTGCCTCCGGCAGACCTTTCGGAGGGGTGTGGGTTCGAATCCGGTCCGTGACGTGTACCTCCAATTTTTCAGTTGTGTGCATTTTAAGAAATTAATTTTCACGTGTCTCAAACGGTAAAGGAAAAACATCGCGAGGAAGTGTGTGAAGTCTGCCAATCCGCGTTGGGCCAGCGTGGTGGACTATTGGCCTAACCCCTCTCATTCTGAGAGGAGACTTGAGCTCAGCAGTGAGCTGTATATGGGTGTGTGTGAAGCCTGCTAATTCGCATTGGGCCAGCGTGGTGGACTATCGGCCTAACCCCTCTCATTCTGAAAGGAGACTCGAGCTCAAAAGTGAGCCGAATATAGGTGAATAATGATGATGATGATGATGATGATGATGATGATGATGAGTGTTATGATAATTTTCGCTAATACTTCGAGCGTCAAATATTAGGATACTCAATATTTAGTTTAATACTCAATTACTTTACTTTATCTGTGTAATATGTAAGGTACCAGAACAACATTTAGTTATATTTTTGTCAGCGAACTCGTACTCAAGATAGAGACGCCCTAGGTTCGATTTCCATCCATTAGACTATTGTAGTGCACACTACTAACACAGTACGCATTGGAAGGGAAAGGGATTATTGGTGGTATATAATACTTAAAGTAATCACCCGAAAAAAGTCCACCATCATACAGACAAAGCTGAGCTTCATTGGGCACCTGCAGAGAGATTTTGTTTTCAAGATTAATTTTAAAAGGGAAGTTACGGCAAGAGAATCAAAGACGTAAATGGCATAGGAGAGTGAACCGAACTCAACTATCCACAACTGAAGCGAGTCGTGGAAGATAGAAAAGCTTTTCACGTATGGCACACAGAGATGATGATTTAAAAAAAATGGATGATATTCTTTTTAGGGTTCCGTACATAAACGGTAAAATGGGACCCTATTACTGAGATTCCGCTGTCTGTCCGTCTGTCATCAGGTTGTATATCATGAACCGTGATAGTTTGTTGATATTTTAAAACTGATGATGTATTTAGTTTGATTTTGGAAGTGGAAGGACACACCAGGAGAGAGAGGCCAAAGGAGGGGGGCTGGAGTGTGAAAAAGAGGACATGTGTGTAAAAGGAGTGGATGATGAGTTGACGAGTGGTAGAGACGAATGGAGAAGATTGACATAATATTTTGCCGACCTCACTTAAGTAATTTTAAGGGAAAGGACATGTATTTACCCTGTGTAAACTTACTTATGTATACTAAATGTGGGCATATCGATGTAATAACCATGTTAGATGATGCCAAACGAAAATTCTCTTGATAAAATGTAATAATATTAGTACCAGTAGCATCACCATTACATGGCTCAAACTATGTGTCCTACATCAGGACCCACAGGCTCTGCTTAATATCCGAGTGACTTCCAGCGTTCTCTCAACTCAGCTCTCTCTCCGCTTTGTTCTCTCTGCTGAGATCACCGATAAATAAAATTTAAATTAATTATTAATCAGCGCCGCCAGTGAATTGTGTTTACGTGATATCGCTCCATCTATTTATTTTCTTACCAATTTTTGTGTTCATAAATTTAGCCCAGAGTGTTATTATATTCGAAGACGTGATAAACATACAGATTTATAGACATGTTTCGTATACATTTATTCTAATGCTTTTCACTATTTTATGGCGCTTATATTTTCACGAGGACGACGTAACTGTCGTTTTGCGTCATAAAAAACTAAAGTTTTATTCCGTCTGAGCGAATGATTGTAAAATACTTGAGGTTCAATTCAATTTATGAAACTTTCGTTTCGAAAGTTTAGTGCTGTAAAGACAGTTGGTTTCATATTGAAACATGTGTATTTTGCTGCTTAAACCTGTATTCGTTTAAATGTAAAAATATAACTTAAAATATAGTTATGTACTTTTGATTCCAGTGTGTGAGTATAGCTGGGTAATGTTTTAATCTTTGAACAACTATATCCTGGCAAATTCGTTCGTAACACTCCCGATGGTCCGCGCGGGCCGGGGGGCGTGTAGCGATAAATGAAAAACCCACGTCTGATGCACCTCACTTCCCCGCACGTACGATTTCACACCCGCGTAGTCTTTCCCCCCGTCGCCCGCATATTATGAGAGTGTCATTAACGAACTTGCTAGACTATAGCGTTACAGCGATCATCGCATAGTCACCTCATTGACCATATTGATGCTTAGGTAGGTACTTAAAATAAATGAAATTTGAGATTGAGTTTAATGGGCCATCGCTGTCATTATAGTATCAGCATGAGGCATACTGCGGGCGATGATGCGAGCTGTGCTTGGGGTTTCTCTGCGTGATCGAATCAGATATGAGGCGATCCGCAGACGAACTATAGTCACTGATATAGCTCAGCGTGTCGCGAAGCTGAAGTGGCAATGGGCAGGTCACATAGTTCGAAGAGCCGATGGGCATTGGGGTCCTAAGGTAATGGCGACTCCGCACCGGAAAGCGCAGTGTTGATCGACCCCCCATTAGGTGGATCGAAGACAGCAAGCGGGTTGCAGGGAGCCGCTGGATGCTGGCGGTTCGAGACTTTTTTGTTTGGAAGTCCATGCAGGAGGCCTATGTCCAGCAGCGGACGTCCATCGGCTGTTAATGTTGATGATGATGAGGCATACAGGCACAGGCACCACAATTATGCTTACTTTACTAATAAAATAAGCATTATAAGTTGAGAGGGAGTTATTAAATGTAGCAAAAGAGTGTTTTCATAAGCAGCTTGGAAGTTGCAACACGGAATTATTTGTGTGAAGCAGCGAGATGTTGATGTTGGCGAGAGTCGCTACATATCGCAACAATATTATAATGCTCCGATAATAGGATCGCTCTGCGAGATATTAATAGATCGGCCCCGAAACGGTTTATTGTTTCGTAGCCTTCTTCTGAAATATAATTTTAGGATAACTGAACAACTGAATTTACTTTAGTGTAGCAAATAGTAGTATGAGACGGATATGACGTCGCTCGATCTTGTGTTGGTTCGTGCCTCCGGTAGGTGGCGCGACTTGCTTCCGTGAACACAGCCACAAGCCTCTGCGACTGTTCAAGGTATACTCTGCCATTCTAGGGTCTTATTTTGGTTACAGTTTGATTTGTTAATTCAGTTGACCTGACAAATATTGTGACCCTTGTTCAACATTGTTTTCTTATTTTTTTAATCCACTTATGAGTTGATTTCTAAAAATAGGAATATAACTCGGCATTCCTGGTAGGGTCTGTCAGACCCACAGGCACATGGACCGTTGTAATCCGTTCACATTTGAATATTCTGCGCGTTGTCTGACTGACGTATGAATCGCTGAAACAGTTACCACCCGCTTCCTCTGTACTAGATGAATCATTTAAATACAAAGACGAGTATGAAATCTAAAAATAATTTTGAAGTGTGTCAAATTATATCTATGAAACCAGAGACATGCAAGGTAAATCAGGAAGATCGATTTATCTATAAACCAAGAAATCCATGTTTTCATTCTATACAAGTTAGACCTGGACTACAATTTCACCTGACGGTAAGTGATGATGCAATTTAAGATGGAAGCGGACTAACTTAAGGAGTAGGATGAAAATCCACACCCCTTTTGGTTTCTACACGACATTGTACTGGAACGCTAAATCGCTTGGCGTTACGTCTTTGCCAGTAGGGTGGTAACTAGCCACGAAGCCTCCCACCAGCCAGACTTGGACCAATTAAGAAAATCTCAATCGGCCCAGGACCTCCGTCTGTAAATCCAACCGCGATAACCACTGCGCCACGGAGGCTGTCAAAAATTGGTTACGAGAACCTAGTAGTTCGATAGCCATTCTCCATAGGAGCACTAAGTTAGATCGACATCCCTCTAGCGAAGTTATAGAGCAATAGCCGGCGTGCGGCGAGGCATCATGTCGTTAGGAGTACCACCCCTCCACAGCGAAGCTTCTTGAAACTTTAATCAAACTGCAAAACAGCTGTTTGTACGTAATTGAAAATTCTATTTGCTGCAACTTTGGCCTCCACTTAATAAATAAATAAATCTTCTTCGGACGTTGCGAACTGCGCGCTTTAATAAAACACCGCATTTGTTTTATTGTAACTGGACGACATTTCGAACTGCATCAACTTATATTTATAGTTCAAAGAAATACTCTTATTACAATTTAAAAATGTATTTGTAATTTTTTATACTTTGGTCTTTTGGTTTTATTTTTGTAACAGTCAGTAATGTTATTGCCATGACAGACATGCATGATATTGAATGCCAATCATTGTAATGTAAGACGATACCCTGAGCCTCTAGCCATGTTACACATCAATTATCTTTCTACCAACGCTAACGCTTCGAACACTTAAAAATGCACGGGGATGACATTCGTTAACGATAGGCCAAGTGATCAATGTGTCATTTCCATACATTTTTAACCGACTTAAAAAAGAGGAGGAGGTTCTCAACTCGACGCGTATGTTTTTTTACCTCATAACTTCGTTTGAATTTTGAAAATTCTTCTTTTGTTTGAAAGAATATACTACCAGATTACTGTGGCGTTTTCGTTCACTATGCTGGGACACACTACATAATAATATAATAATAAAATATTAAAAAAAAAATTCAACCGACTTCAAAATCACAAAAACAAACTATAAAGCGAAAAATAACATCATATGTGCTACCTTCTGATTACTTTGAAGGCGGTGCTTGAGTTAATGCATGCATCATGTTAATGGTGCATTAACAGCAGATGCAGATTAGAAGGTAGCACATACGTCATCGGTTGAATTTTTTAGCTAAAAAGATTTTACTTAGTTATCGTTAGCGTTTATAGAAAAGGAATCGATGTGTAACATGGCTAGAGACCCAGTACATATACCACATGCTATCATCTTAGAATGTATCGTTACTTAACACGTGTTCTATACTATTGGTGTAGATCTTTATAAAAAAAATGGGCTTAACATGATCGACCTAAAAGTGTCTAATACCGCGATAAAAATGATTTATTAATAGAATTCGGTTGAGTCCTATTATTAAACTATAAAATTTTCCCAAAGTGTGTGTGTGTATGTTACACGCGCTATTAATATCGGTGCCAATAACAACAAATCGTACAAATACATTTTCGGTTAGTCATAGAATCCACGATGCCTCACTAAATATTAAAAATTGTTACATGTTTTATTTGTTACCGACTCACAGTTAAGCCAACCGATTCCATAAAGGAAAGATAGAAAAGCCATATGAAGTGACTTTTCCCTTCACGCGAGTTCAAATCGCGCTGTCTCTATAATTTGACATGATCTTTTTACCTATCCGGCGACTTGCAGCGTACAAAGCCCATAGCCGTAATCAGTAGAGAATAGAGACATACTCGAACATCAATGCCGAATAACACTGATACCTACGGCATTGTATACAGCTGCTGTTTCCAATATCAGCTGTATACAATAACGTCATTTTGTCGAAGGTTACGAACACTTCCCACTTGTGGTTTGTGCATGTTACCGCTTAACGCAATTTGGTATGTGAAACAATGTTTTACAAATATTTGGAAGATGTATTATATTATATTAGATAGTCGTTTCTAGTTCCCTGTACATCACAGTAATAAACGTCTTATATTGATCATTCATCTAAAAATGATTTGGTCTAACTTCCGAGATGCTGTGAATGGCTGGACTTTGAAGTATGGAAGTTGGTACTTACTGAACGATATATTTACAATATTACACTATTAAAATTAAATTTCGAGGCAAGTATTGTGTTCATTGATTAAATGTCACACTGTAATTTACTCAACTATAAAGGCGTGAAACACTGTACTAAATTGATTTTAAATGTATTACCAAAAACAAATAACGAACGAACAATTTATTATGAAAAATCCACAAAGGTTTTAACAAACTTTCGTGCATTAAAGCTCAGTCGAAAATAAAAGCAAAAATGTATAAAAGAAAAAATGTGACAATAACTTCCGTGATATGTACCAGATTTTTCGGTTTGCCATGTCTTTTTCCATTCCAAATTAATAACGGTGCGTTACTATCTGCCCGGAAGAAACTTTCATTTTAAATTGGAAAACTTTTTTAACTTGCTTTTTTTATGTTTCCGTGTTTTGTGCACCGCCGTACTGCAGAGTCGGTCCGTTAGAGCAGTACGTCAGAGCAACCGTTGGTCATTCGTCTGATCTGTAGCGCAATTCTGGATATTTCATAACTTGACAATGTGAGTTATGAATTCGTCTCTATCTGTTTTTGTCTATAGTATCGTGTTAGAAAAATAAAGATAGAGTCCCATTCGAGACTAACACTTTCGTTTTATAGAAACAGCTTGACAGAATAGCGATACCGTTGAGCTGTTGTCCCGTTGGACTGTGTTTGACATAAAAGAAAGAGCACCTTTGCTTACATTCGCAAAAAGTACTCCATAATGCCAAAATGAATAAATGTGATGTAGCGATGTTTTGGGTAAAACTCTTTCTATGAGGTTCAAAGGTTTGTGATAAAACTGCAACCAAACAGATAAATTATAACCGATTTTTCGAAATGCCTTCCACTATGGAAGCAAACTTTACGTCAAAAGCATCAAACTCTCAAGTATATTCTCAAAATAAAAATGGTATAAGATGCGACTTCAGCCATTATTATTCAGAGGTTCTGTACCGAGGGCAGGTGTTTCTTGGACACAATAATTGGAACGTCCTCGGTATAACGAGTTGTGTAGTGAGCACACGTCGAGCTCGGGCAGGTGGCAACCGAGACACGACGTGAAGAGATCAACAGTACCTACACAATAGTTTTTATAAATAAAAAGATAATATTCTCTTTTTTATGGTAGAACTACAATCAGATCATCAGAGTTAGTAATAAAGTAAAAATTATTTGCTCGAAACATTACATTTTACAACATTCATAGGTAGTATGATGTTACGAGTAACAAGGTGATGTCGTATCATCAATTTATTATAGGTATCCCAAATTACAAATTAAAATTAAATTTTTTAAATGACTCGAGTTAGGACCCCAAGATGGCCGAGTATAGATAAGCGATCACGTAAACTGCACCAGAGTGTTAGAATGTAAATGCAAAACTAAGTAGTAGGAAGGTGGTAGCATCTGTACTCGGGTTAAATTTCAATGTGAGCGCAACGATATCACGTATGCAAACTTTCTGAGATTGAATGCGAGTAGCTACTCGCGTCTATCGTACCGTAGTGAAGCAATAGAGGCGAAGATCCAAGAGAAATGAAAACTTAAGTAAATCTTTTAAAGAACGGTACGAGGAAGGAAAATAAATACATAGATTAAGAAATAAATTGCGTTTATATAGTATGTTACCGGCAATCTGCAGAGTCAGGTATTCTATACAATTGCCTGAACGTATCCTGTATTTTATACATTGTGTAGTAATTGTCTATAATACCTGAATTATACAGACTGCCGGTAAAATATAAATACTATCAAAATAATAAAAAAACGATAAACGTCCACACTGGACATAGGCCTCTTGCATGGACCTTCACAACGATGTGGAGCTGCCAGCATCCAGCGGCTGCAACCCGCTTGATGTCTTCGGTCCACCTAGTGGAGGATCGACCAACATCGCGGTGCGGGGTCATCATTCCAGCACCTTGGGATTGAAACGTCCATCGGCTCTTCGAACTATGTGGCCTGTCTAACAATATTGTATTAGAATTGACTTATTTGACCTGTACTCCAGTCATTTGGTCCAAAAAATGCGATCAATACAACACTATAAATGTTATACAAAGTAAACTATATCAAAACTCCGACACAAGATCTAAAAGCCAATAACCACTACTCAAACGGTTTTTAATTACAAATTACCACTAAAAGAGAATTATTACGAGCTTGCAGCAACAGCGGGGCTGCTCTAGGAGTTGTTTGATCGGTTTTCTCGAGAGGGAAGGCAAATTTGATAACACCCTCACTCAATTTAATATTTTCCTTTTCGCAATGTAATTCCGTTTACAGGAGAACCGTTTCCCTTCGAACCGTTCTGTAATAATATTATGTTAACAATTCGACTCAAGTTGCACAGAACTTTTGAGTTGTACAAAATTGAACAATTTGTTTGCATCGTTGATAACATTCTCCAAGTTGAAACACGAACTTATTTATATAACCCGACTAGTGGTCGTCCATGACTTCGTACGCTTTCGGTTACCGCTCGTATTTAGTTTAACTTTGATTTGTCAGATTCACGCAGTGGGCGATGGAGCGAGCGCCCAAGGGTTTCAAGGTACTGAAATGGCGACCCCGCACTAGAAAACGCAGTATTGGTCGACCCCCCACCAGATGGATTGAAGACATCAAGCAAGTCGCAAGAATTCGCTGGATACAGGCGGCTCAGGATCCTGATTTTTGTTAGTCCCTACAACAGGCCTATGTCCTGCAGTGGACGTTTTTTGACGACCTCTGTGGCGCAGTGGTATGCGCGGTGGATTTACAAGACGGAGGTCCTGGGTTCGATCCCCGGCTGGGCCGATTGAGATTTTCTTAATTTGTCCAGGTCTGGCTGGTGGGAGGCTTCAGCCGTGGCTAGTTACCACCCTACCGGCAAAGACGTACCGCCAAGCGAATTAGCGTTCCGGTACGATGTCGTGTAGAAACCGAAAAGGAGTGTGGATTTTCATCCTCCTCCTAACAAGTTAGCCCGCTCCTATCTTAGACTGCATCATCACTTACCATCAGGTGAGATTGTAGTCAAGAAGGGCTCAACTTGTAAAGAATAATAATAAAAAAAAAAAAACGTCCATCGGTTGATATGATGATTATGATGGTGATCTTTTATTTATTTAAAATGATTTCTTGTACTATGTAGCAATTATAATTAGGCTGTCCGTTAGTTTTATTAAAATACTTGGCTAAGGTAGCATACGATTTATGGCAGGTAATAAACTGATTAGATGATTTAATATATAAAAAAATATATGAGCAAAAATATAGTTAAAAATTGGGAGTCAATTAAAACTTTTCATGGGAATGTTTTTTTTCTTAGAGTAAACTGAGTTGGTAGGTACTAGTTTAAAGAAAACCAAACCAGAGGACCCAGTAGTCCACCGTGGCCCAATTACATCAACACGTGTATCGGCAGATCGGCACGCACGTCAGCGGAAGAGCTAGTTACATACAAAGGCGTCACAGCTGATCCGCCTTTTTGTGGACTGACAAAAGATCTGTTTTGTATTCACGAGCGCCATTGTTGGTGGTATCTCATCGCATCTCCGATGACTTATAACCGTCACCCATTGTCACCCGCCGCGTACACAAGCGAACGATACCTGCTTGTTCACGTTGACTCGCGGGCGCGGAGGCGGGAGCGGTGGCGCACGCGGGCACAAAGTATCAAACACACAGCATACTATGCAAATGTTCTCGTACAAAATGCAAGTGCGATAAAAGTAGCGAGCAAGCTAGTAACTAGCGCACGGCATGCTCGCGTGTAACAAACTCGCATAGCCAACCTCATCCGCTGTCGCACACGCACCCGCTGCCGCGTCCGCGCCCACTCTTTGTACGTGAACGAGCACTACGACGTAAATAACTCTCCCGGTCGAATACAATGGCGACGTATATATTTGATCTTTTTATCAATATTACGGTACCACACGTAACATGCCTAATTAGTTCAGTGGTAAACCCTGGTTCAGAATGATAGGTTTGGGTTCGAATCCCGGGTGGGGGACGAAATTCTGAACTATTCTTTATTATAAGAGTAATAATCAGCCCGGTGTTGGGAAAGTTGGCGGTGTTACACCCACTGGCCTCGTAGTTTTGAATTCGAGTTCTTGCCTTGCCTCGTGCCTTTTTTCTCTACTTTCATTAGGCAAACTCTAGAAGGTACTGTCGTAACGCATTTATATATCATCACCATTAGATGATATATAAATGCGTTACGACAGTTCCTTCTCGTAAACGTACACCTAGACTCATGGAGCAGATACAATCGCGTGCAAAAGACACTTTATTAAATTATAATTCATTAACGTCACCATAAAAAGTCGCATGAAAAGATGCGACAGAAATGACAGGGCGAGTATAATTTCTGTCACTAAGTGGTAGTTTGACGCTCCTAGCCGTATTTCATATGTGAGCAACGGTCAGGGCGGCGGTTATGTAAGTAGTAAAACACCGGCCAGTAATTTTTTTCTTACTTTGATGTAATTAAAATAAAACAATTTAAAAATTATAACAACAATCAATAGATAATCTGGCCTATTAATTTTTGGTCTTTATTATCAACCTATTAATACAAACAACAAATCAATTTGAGAAATGTCGACTACCTACTCTTAATCATGGACCTATTAAGACTAACATGCAGAGGCATTTCTAGCTCACGTAGCGCCCGGGTGCAAACAGCATTCTAGCGCCTTCTAGTACCGTGCTGAGCACTGTTAAAATGGAATATGTTCAAACAGCACTTAAAGTTACCACAAACTGTCTATGTAGCAAACAAATACCTTGTAAGTAGTTACCTATTTGCCTTTATTTGCTAAAACTAGACACGTTTACGTCACTAGGCGAGTGGTGCTCGGGCGCTCCTGAGATCGCGGCGCCTGGGTGCACCGCACCCCTTGCACTATAGGTAAAGGCGCCTCTGCTAACTTCCACCAGTAGGCACCGAATGAAATTTTTGTTACATAGAATTTCAATTTCCTACATGTCTACTAGCATTAGCCAGAATTAGCCTGCTGTTTTGAGTTATGTTTAATAAGATTAATTATAGTAAAAAATCGCTGTTATCTTTCCTCAAGAAATTTTGTTAACCGTTCTGGCATAGTAGATATTACTGTGGTTTTCAATGGGGAGGTCTTGGGTTCGATTCCCACCTGGTTGGAATGTTGGCTCAAGTATGATGGTAGATAGGTAGGTTGTCAGCTGTGGGTAGTTAAAGGCCAAGATCTACCGCTAAGAAATTACCGTTCCGTTTTAGGGCCGGGAAGAAACCGTCAGAGGTAAAGGTAGTAAACATGTTACTCCTCCAAGTAAATCCGCTTCCATCGTAGATTGCATCGTTCGTCACTTAACATCGGATGCTAGCGCTGTCAAAGACTTTGCCATTACATAAAAAAATACACTTATGTTATAGTTGTCGACAATTAACTTAATTAATATTTTAGAATTTAAACTATCGTGAGTGTAGAGTATTCATATTAATTGATTAAGTTTGGATCGTGCCGCGTTGCAAGAACCAGCTGATTACTAAGGGCCCCGTATGGGTTCGAAACTAGTCGGGCATACTCCGACCTAATATCACGTGCATTTTAGCCGTGTTTCATAATCAATTAATATTATTCTACCCTACGAATACTAACAGCGTCATTATTATCACAAAGTGTATAGACCAGTGATTTCAAACTGACAACACGTGGTCTAATCTACATATGTGTATGTATAACTCGTGTGCATTAACACCTACCAAACAGTACAAACATTATTCGAGCCAGATGTCAAGTTGATCCGCACGAGCTGTATGTTACTCAAAGTTCTTACCTGTTTTCAGGAAATCGTAAGCACCATTTATTTTCTGAAACAATAAAAGAAAATTACTCTTATAAATTTAAGTTTTCCAAAACTCAAACTAGTTTTTCCAAGAAATTACATTTTTTTTTCCTTAAATTTGATTTCAATGAACAGTTACATCCATGTTTTTTTCCAAACATGGATGTAATTGTGACGAATGATAGCAACATATTTTATTGATTCACTGAAAATTTTGTTACTCTTCTTACGAGATAAGACGATTTATCTCAATTATTGGAGATCGCGTTCCGTGATCTCGCCCTCGTTTTCATACTATGTAGAATGTATTCTGTGCTAAAATAAATCCTACTTCTTATGCTCTCCTACCACCATATACATTGTCTGAGGTCCGACAGTCCGTCATATTTGCCTGTCATCCATCAATTTGATTATAGTGCGCATAGATAACACACTTTATATAGTGCGATTGCGCTGTGACTACAAATTTTCGATTTAAAATTTGTAGTTATAGATAAAACTGAATTTAAAATTATTTGATGGTGTCATAAAGTTAATCCTTTATAAACATAGTAAACGTTTTTTATTAGATTTGGATGGGAGATTGAAAGGATCGAATCGTTTAATGGGGTCGTCGCTCCGCCACCACGTGTAAGTTTTGTCCACAGTTTTTCTTTCTAATTCAGACTTTGGTTCTAGTAGGTTGTAGTAATGAGTTTTTACGAGGTTTCTTCTGAGCTTAGCAAAGCAAAGATTTTATACTATTTATGGCCAGTGGTTATTATTTTACTACCAAATCGATTTATTCAACATACGATATCTTAGCCATAGAGCTTTTCACAAAATAGTCTGAATAACTAAACTAACTAAAACAAAACTATCACAGTGTTTTTAGGTGATCTTCTAGTAAAAGTCTTCTGGCTTCTAACCTGACGAGGGTTTCGATTGAAGTACCCTCATCAGTTTAGAAGCCGTAGAAGTGAGGCTCATGCTGAATAATCAGAAGGGTAAATACGGAAAAAGCAGTGCCTGCAGAAGAAGAAAGGATACTTCGCGACTAACTTGCTAGCAGTCGTTGAGGGGCTCCTAGGTTTGGAAGGCATTTCCAAAGAGAGCAACGGAGTTAAGCCGCATTAAAGATTGGTAAAAAGAGGGATTGTAATATTGACAATTAATGGTCAAATTCATTCGCTGGATGTAGCCGGCTCACAATCGTGATGTTTGGGAGTCCCTAAAAAAATCCTATATCCTGCAGCAGACGCCGGCTAATATGATGATGATGATGATGATGATGATGATGATGATGATGATGTTGATGATGATAATGATACTATTCGGCCTAAGTAATGATGAAATACTGTATCATACTAACACTGAGACTCGTATGAGTCTCAAACTCCCAGGGCTGAACGAGAATAAAAAACAATTCCTGGCACAGGCTCCTATGTTGGAAATCATGAAGAAGAAATTCTAAATGCAACAGTTATAAAAAACAACGTTATCGCTTTAGTATCACCATAACCTTCATTATCTGATGCAAATAGGTAAAGATGTCATAATCTTCATATGAGCATATGTCCAATCCGAGTATCACACGCTATACCTCACGGTATCGCTATAAAGTGACGGCGGCGGCAGAGTGTATTGTTCCGGGATATGTCCCGATATAACGAGTAACGACTGTACGGTAAGTTCTCCCTGCAGATTTTATGTTTAAGGCGACGTAGTACGACGAGTAGTAGTCGAGTGCAAACTTAAAAAAAAAAGTGATTATCTGTACAATAAGCACCCGCGTATATCTAATTGTCGCAGCAGGGAGTAGTCTCTGCTATAATTAAGGTGCTTTGCATCTAAGGTAATTTGCACTATGGTGTTTAAATATAATATAAAAGACCTATGTAAATGTACCATATTCTGGAGAAATAAAAAATTATTGATTGATTGATTGATAGATTGATTAACAATTTTTGTCTCAGCGACTACTATCAGGTGTTGATAGTGACTGGGTCCGACGGCCTAAAATGCTGATTGTTTGTGGGAGAAAATCCATCTTTAACCATTGATTGCACATTGCACGTTAAAGTTGTTTACATTTTAGGCTTTAGCTACTGATGTCTAAGATGAAAGAAAACTACAATATTTACATAGCCTGACTCAGGAGCTCGTGAAACACAGCTGCAGTTATTAAAATATTAATAGGTAATAAATAAACCATACTCGATGTGAATCGTTTACCAACAAACGAATTAAAATGAGGGTATAAACCTTATTATACAGCCCACCTCTCTGAAGAACAATATTTTCATAGCAGACTGATAGAGGTAATCCTCTCTAGCCCATCTCATGTTAAATTATTTGATAATAGTAAAATTTAATAGATATTCCGGCCACATCCCCTTAACTCGTGTTTTATTATATTTCAGCCATAAATATGAGTGCGCTTTGAGGAAAATATCGCGAGTATGACAATACCAAATAAATTGAACTCCCCACAGCGCACCGCGCAGCCGGCTTAGGTAACCGCCCCGTCTCATAGGTAACGATGTACTTTTTTAAGAAAATTTTATTTATTGTGTAAGTAAAGAAAATATATTGGAGGAGTAATCACTACACAACGCTCGATCTGTGTGCTTCAATCAGATAAACTCGGCTTCGTTATAGTATACCTATAATATTTCCTACAACTGAGACAAATCTGAACACACGTCCATTGTTGAAGTTCGGCAAAGAGCGGATGTTATACAAAGTGTGCAATATTTTTAACCATAGTATAATTTAACCATGTAATTGTAATGAAATAACTAATTAATAACTACAGTTTACACATTAGTTACAGCTTGATTATAACCCTGGAGGGGTACAAAAATAGTTAAGTATTCTTGATCTTAAAACGTAGTACGTATAGCCGCAAAATATCTGTCACTTTTTAGTATACATTTTGAAATCAATGACGATTAACTCGAGAAAAGGGAAGCCTTTAGACATTCCGGTCAACTTTGGACTAACAGACAAATATTTCAACCACTTCAGATAGTAATTTGTCTTCATTATAACATATAAGACACACGATGTTTTAAAAAGGAGCTTCAAATGCTTTCTATTGCAAATGGATATCTATTGCGAGGACGTCCACGTAGTGAATAATATATCCGGAGCTGTCCGGATTGTACGGACTCGTGGCGTACGGCGGACGCTAAATGGACGCTATATATACGCTACGTCGACGCTACCACGCGTCCGCCGGATGCTGTTACACGTCTGGACGTCACCAAGTCGAGGATTTTTCCGATTTGATACGAGTATATCCAATACATTGACACCCCGTGATGGATTTTATACTCGGTTTAAAAATTTAAATGCATTTAATGTCTCATTTTTCTTGTAGGTAAAGTAATGCGATTCTTTTATTTTATGGAACCATACTTACATTAACCATATACACTAACAATAACCATATTTTTTTTAAATTACCAATATTTCCATTGTCAACCTTGTTGTCAAAGCCTGTATAAGGAGACTACGGTGTACAGTATACGACACTGGACCCTTTGTGGGTGCACATCTAAAGTTAACCGACTACCAAAAATAGAATTTCTGTTACAATTTCACTGGATTGTGGTGAATCATTTTCATTTTAAAAGCGTAGGCGGTGTTTAATATTCATTCTAACAAGATTAAGATCTCGGGAGATAGGGCACGGAGCTGCTGGGATTTAGTAAATCACTTTTCAAAGAAATAATTTAGTAAACGGTTGGCTTTGTAACCTCCACGTAAAAAGTGGGGTGTTAAGTTTGACTTGCCCGTCTATACTATTGGAATGATTTTAATGTACTGTGAAGAACTTAATGTCCTTTAAGCCAATAAAAAGGCGTTTTTCTATAATGATTACAAAATAATTTCCGACAAAGAAGTCGTTACAACTAATTCTAATAAAAGTGTGTAACGTACGAGTAGACACGATAACATAACATCACACCTTTAGACACTTTTCTATCAGTCAAAGGTAAAATATCTATACTAATAATATAAAGCTGAAGAGTTTATTTGTTTGTTTGGTTGATTGAACGCGTTAATCTCAGGAACTACTAGTCCGATTTGAAAAATTCTTACAGTGTTAGATAGCCCATTTATCGAAGAAGGCTATAAGCTATATATTATCCCCGCATTCCTACGGGAACGGGAATCACGCGGCGTCATCTAGTCTTATATATTTTTATAAATCTAATTTCATTCAGAAGTAAAATATACGTTCACCACAAATATTAACTGAACTCTGTAAACAAAATGAGCAGTTAATTTAGTTACTCTCAGTGTAATAAGATCTTTATCACAAAAGGCTTCGGCGTTTGGTAGCCTTTCGACGAAAATATCTTTTTGAGTCGGTTCTAATGAAACTAAACACCTGACACCGGCCTGAGCAGCTTTGGAAGTGTATCGCCCGGTGTCGTCTGCGCTCGTAATTATACAGCTGTCGAATTTTTGCCCACCAAAGCTTCGACACAAAGTGTAAACATAGACTGAGGAATAAATAAATGTAATGTTGAATGAAGAGAAATTGTAATCATCAAGCCCATTACAGTGCTTGGCTTTTTCATATTGAAGACAGATTATAAAGCTTATAATATCCCTGCTGCTCACTAAAGATTGTTAGGCTTATTAGAGTCTTATTTGACTACTAGCGGACGCTCGCAATTTCGTCCGTGTAGAAATCAATGTAATTTTTCAACCCCTATTTCATCAGTTAGGGGTTAATTTTAAAAATTTCTTGAATCACTTTATATTTCGTGTTATTTTTACTGAAGGCAGATTTTTTACTGATGGTCTTAGAAGACAGAAAAGCTCAGTATTTCATTTATCCCAAGCCAGGGCTTTGAACTACTGAGCTACTGTAGGACTACAGTATTCCAATCTATAGTAAAAGTATTTTTATCGTAAAAATATACACTCCAATTAATCTTCTTTATATTATCAGATTCAGCTGTAAGTATACCATAGTATATGGTATACTTACTCGTATAGTACTGACAAACCATATAAAATATAATCTATACTTCTATACTAATATTATGGAGAGGTAAAGTTTGTGGTACTGTAGCGGGTCATCTCTGGATGTATTGAACCGAACTTTGAAAATTATTTTATCGCTATAAATCCCCGTTATTAATGAGGCTAAAGGCAATATTTTATTTCCGTATTCTTACGGGAACGGGAACTACGCGGGTGAAATCGCGGCGCGTCGGCTAATAATATTATAAGAAGTTAAAAGTTATTCTCTGGATCTTCTTAACTGATTTTAAAAATTCTTTTATCATTAGCAAGTTACGTTATTTGTGAGTGTCATTTATTCCCATCATCATCATCATCATCATGATTTATTCCCATAGAAACAGTAAATGCGCGGATGAAACCGCGGGGCGTCTACTAGTTATGTACATACAAGAATTTACAAATCCCGCGGCTATTTATCAAAGTCGTGAGTGAGCTGGGCCAGGTTTGTTTGTTGCCGCCAAAGATATTAAACTATTAGACATGTTACTAGCGTGTCGAAACTAAGGCGAACAAATGTGGCTAATTTTCTTAATTTCAATTAGTCGCATAGTAGGTAAGCAACGAAACTTATTTAAACAATTAATACGATAAGGAAGTGTAAAAACTACTCGTATATATAAACATACTCCTAAATATATCATTATCATCATCATCATATCAGCCGATGGACGTCCACTGCAGGACATAGCCCTTTTGTAGGGACTTCCAAACATCACGACACTGAGCCGCCTGCATCCAGCGAATCCCTGCGACTCGCTTGATGTCGTCAGTCCACCTGGTGGGGGGTCGGCCAGCGCTTACTAGTGCGGGGTCGCCATTCCCGCACTTTGGGACCCCAACGTCCATCGGCTCTTCGAACTATGTGCCCCGCCCATTGCCACTTCAGCTTCGCAACTCGTTGAGCTATGTCGGTGACTTTGGTTCTTCTGCGGATCTCCTCATTTCTGATTCGATCACGCAGAGATACTCCTAACATAGCTCGTTCCATCGCCCGCTGTGTGACTTTGAGCCTGCTTATGAGGCCCATAGTTAGCGACCAAGTTTCGGAACCATAGGTCATCACTGGCAACACGCACTGTTCGAAGACTTTTGTCTTCAGGCACTGAGGAATTTCGGACGAAAAGATGTCGCGAAGCTTCCCGAATGCAGTTCAGCCGAGTTGGATTCGACGGTTCACCTCTTTCTCGAAATTGGACCTACCTAACTAACCTACCTAACCTACCTAAATATATAATGTTAGTAAACTCGAAATTGTGCATATGTGCGCTAGTGGAGTAGCTAAATTCGGATCCGTTTTTGTGGTGATTTGTAGGCACGTAACATATCTTGCAGTGTAACATCGTTGGTGGCCGTACGTTACGCGGCGGCGGGCTCGCCTCCGGCGCGGACGGCTCGCACCGCAGTGTACATTCTGTTCTAGTACATGCTTTTACACGGCGAAACAAGGCGGAACTTGATTGTTCAGTGGAAGTTATTAGTACCCACTAGTAGCTTTCAAAATAGTAAAAGTACCTAAAGATTATAAGGGAGTGACTATAAGGACCTACCTAAAGAATAGAGTAGAGTAACTACAATCAAAGCTTAAATTTATTACGCCTCAGTTTCGGTACGTTAGTGACATAACTAATAGTATAAAATCTTTGGGCGAGATGATATATTTCTACCAAGTACAAGTACAGACATCAGTACGTTCTTTTACTGAAAAATCATTATGATTTCAGTAGAGAACTCCAAGAAAATTATAAAAGTAATTACATTCCGTTGGCAAAAGGAAACCCTTATAGCATTAAGCGATTTAGCAATCACGAGTCACGAGTCGCGGCAGTTCCAAGAGGTAATAAAGCCATTTGAATTCATAGTAACATTAGTAGTCTAAAGCCTACCTCATACACTCGGCCGTTGCCAAATAGTGAGCCATAAGGCATTCATTGGCGTAACTTTGAAGTGAGTTGGCGGACCGCCACACGCCGTTTTAATCCTGAACCATAGAGCACTAAGTACTGTCCGTCGTTACGAGCTTCTATAATTCTGTATAAACTGCAGGACCCTCGTTATGTTTAGAGATCACGGAAAGCTGTGATCGCAGACGGCTTTATGTTCTTGTGCAGTACTTAGGTTTTTATTTAAAAAACGATAAAGTACCTGCATACTCTGTTCTGTAACAATTCAACTGTTCCTTGTAAATTGTCCCTCCGTTCAAAGCTTACGCTTTATAAAACCACGATCCGTCCAATCTTAATCTACGCTAGTGTAGTGTTTGCCCACCGTCCCAAAGCGACCCTTAGGTCGCTTTAAACTTTACAAAATCGATTTCTACGTCAAATCACGGGCGCACCCTGATTTGTACGTAATAACGACCTCCATTGACCTACCGACATTAGCAAATTACATGAAATAGCTCTCTCAAAATTATTTTCCATCCATCCCCACCAACTAGTGGTTGAGGCCTGCAACTACACTCCCAACCTAAACGTTAACTGCACGCAGAAACGACCCAAGAACGTCCTTTACGATCCAGACGATGACATGACAACCGACCATGCTTCCCGGGCAACACGAACACAAGCTACACAGCGTCTTCGCCGGCGAAGACGAGGTCCGTTTTCTACACCCCCAAGGACGCCCCCAAGGTCGTGGATTTTCTAACCCACGATCTTGGGGGCGTCTGGACTGATTCACTCAGGTCACGGAGACGCTCTTAGAGAGTCTTCGATGCTTCTGTGCTCGCCCAACCCCTACGGTGTCTTCGTAGTAGTCTCGTACGGAGCCAACGGCATTTACTCAACAAGAAAAAAAGACTGACTAACTGGTGGTGGTCAATGAATGGCACTCCTGCAACTGCTTCCGCAATTTGAAGTGTCTGTGTGCGTTTAATAGTTTGTGAGATATTTCGATGCTCAACTAGCCCCACGCTACCCTACTTTTGTCATGTCATAGAGATTCCCTGTTCTCTGTTGAGAATATCAATTGTATTAATAGAATATTGTTATATCTTAGAAATATATTTAGAAATACCGTAATTTCAGAATAATTGTTAGAAAAGCTTGCAATGGTTGTATGGGGCTTTTGTCCAGTAAAACCTTCTCTATGGTCAATAGTAACACGCATATTTAGTAATACTCTCGAGATACGTGTTAATAAAAATAACCGATAAAAGAGGAAAAGAAGATAAGTAGATAATAAGACATGCTTTCGGTTTATAAATTCGATGATCACTGAGTGAGAGAAATTCAATAAAAAAATTATAATAAAAATCAAATGAAATATTTGTCTCCTTTTGAGTTTCCTTTATGAATAAAGCCAAAGGAGTAATTTAATAATATTTAAATAATATACAACACTTTCTCGTATCTACAGAAGACACATAAATCTGTATTAAACCTAGTCTAATCTCTCTAGATCTCAGATCGTAGGCGTAGAGAGAAGTGCTATTTATCATAACACTTATGTACGCGTATATACTTGTTGTCTGAAAGGTAAAAGCTTTACTTATTCATGAGTACAGTTGAAGTTCGCGAGCTATTTGTTCGGTTGTCGCTTCACGTACCGCGGTCATTGAACTGTATCTGTTTGTTGAATTCCTCAATATATCCCCACAAGTTTATGATGTGATGTTTTCAACTTGGTGTTTTTCAGAAGATTTTCTTTTCTTGGGACCTCAACGTCCATCGACTCTTCGAACTATGTGGCCTGCCCATTGCCACTTCAGCTTCGCGACTCGCTGAGCTATGTCAATGACATTGGTTCGTCTACGGATATCATCTTTCCTGATTCGATGACGCAGAGAAACTCCAAACATAGCTCGCTCCATCGCCCGCTGTGTGATTTTGAGCCTTCTAATAAGGCCATCACAGGCAACATGCACTGTTCGAAGACTTTCGTCTTCAGGAACTGAGTAGGTAATTTTGGACGAAAAGAAAAGAGTTTTAACATAACACAAATATAATATAGATGTAATAGTTAGGTCCATTTGTGGCGTTAATTTCCGCCAAATGTTTCAGATTTAACATTACAGTGTTCCGCACAGACGAACGTGCGGATTACTCTCGTGTCGGGCGAGCGCGTCCAATCGGATAACAGCTTTCTGTCCACTTTACACTCGCTATATCCAAAATAACTAAATTTAACACTCAAATTTATATTAAATTGAACTTGATTTCTTTTATAAACAAGAATATTATAAGTCAGATAATTTACACAATATTAAATTCCTTAAACGACTGTAGTTGTAGGCCCGATATACACAAAATTTTGAAATAAATTTAAGCTGATCCTACCGATTATTTGTGTCTTCTAGCATTGAACTTTTATGGGAATGAAAATGTATAATTATACATATTACTAAAATATTGTAATAAGTATTTAGGTATCCGATAAGTCCTTGTTTAAGAAGGTCACATGAAACAAAATATCTCGTTCTCCCTCTAATTATACATCTTAAAATTTCGCACTAACTCAATTTAAAATTTTCAAAATGCTAATTTAATACATTTGTAATATAACAAAAAACACCTGTTTATTTTTTTGCAATCCAATATGAAACAGAGATTCAATCATAAAATCGTAGCCATCAAAGCTTTTACCGGTGAAATTCTAAATTATAAGTAAACATAATTCTGATCTACCAGTTAAGTTGATAAGAAAGATTCTGTAAGTGAGGCAATCATGCCGCCTGCGGTACAGCGAGCGCTATCAGAGGTATTAGATGTTATCGATAAATTAATCCGAGAACGTGGCCAACTTTGTGTTTACGCTGTGTTGTATCGAATTTCATAGTACGCCACGTGGCGTAACGTAATAGGATAACATCCAAATCTGGGAAATTTAATATTTTGATTCGAAAGTTTAACACGATACCCTCCTACGGACGATACAAAAGATAATTAAAATAAACTAAAATAATAAAACAGCAAAAATGTTAAAAACAAAATATTCCAACGAAATTTTTTCTGTAGTTAATTGACTTGCAAATGACTACAATCCTGCCCAATAGAAAACAATGGTGAACAATCTATGATAAGGGGCGCTTGCCTAGAAAGTGTCCATTCCTCTCACACATTAAAATTATAAAATTAACCTAATGAGTGACTTACGAACATAATATTATGACGAACATACCCAGCCAAAATTATTAACTAGCTACTACCAAGCTGAAATATTGTAGGTACCTACTTTCCTTTTGTGAAACTGATAAGAAATTTTTGGATTGGGGAGAGGCATTTTGTACGTGATTTCTTTCAAGTATCTATTCATAGGTTTTAGGCACGTGAAATAACTTTATTTATACATTGCAAGTTAAATAAAAGTTTTTAAAATGTAAAAAGTTACCATAAATCACCAACAACTTCCCTTGTAAATATTTACAAACTTTTGCTTGTTTTGTTCTTGTTAATGTAAATATTTCTTGTCACATTGTTTTTTTGGGGAAGGAAGGTTTGACGAATCCAATTAGACTGACCTATTTTATGGACAATTGCGTCTCGGCCAGGCTTTCCTTTGTCCGCAATGTATTGTTTTACATTATTTGGTACAATAGGATTTGGAAGGATTATTATGTAAACGATAAAAAGCTCATTATTTTGGCTAATTACTTGGTTGTAAACAATATTGTTAATGGTGTTAGTACATAAAACATTTTTGAATTCCTTGTGGGTTCTTCTAGGAGCAAGGCGCATTCGGAACCCTCATAGCTTTAATTTTAAGTTCTCAATTTGTAAATCTATCAATCCATTAATGTAAAAACAACAATAAATCAAAACGAACGAAACGAAAAACCAATTTGGCTAATATTGGCACGCTCAGTATACCCGGTTGAAATAAACAAATTTGAGTTAGAATTTTTTATGAAGTCGGTGAAAACAGAAATAACCCCAAAACCGCCCGGGACAGACCAGGACGCCCGCGGCATTAATTAGGCGCATTCACACAACGCAACAGAGTGTAAACACGTGCTCGCTTTGAACATAAATACCTGCCTGCTGGTTAAAAACCGCTGAGCCAGCACCCGCCCGCTCATTGCGACTCGTCATTTCTAAGATTAACCTGACGCTATGGCACTTTTGAAAATTTGCATTAATAAAATTTATGGCGAAAAGCATGAATTTTGCTGACGGTCCTATGTAAAGTACGATTATTCGCCTCGCATTAATTTCAAAAAAGCCATTTTTTTGCGTTAGTAAGTATTTTTTTTTTTTGAATTTTGATAACAATGTCTACTTAATCAGTGTAATGTAGGACATGCAATAACGTTGTTGTATTTTCAACCGACGAAAAAACGGAGAAAGATTCTTAATTCGATGCGTATTGTATGAACACGCGTATCTTTTTACTGAGTGGTCCGATTTTCATAATTCTTTTTTATTGAGTAAACATTCAATCATCCCCTTTTTATCTACTTTTAGGGTTGATTTTTTTTACAAATTCATATGTTACTGGCTTCGAATTAAAGGGTATATTTTGTAATTGTAATGTAAAACTTTTACAGAGTAGTCCGACATTGATAATATTTTTTTTTTATTGGACAAGGTTAACATATTTAAGTAATTTCAAAAATCACATGAAAGAAGAAATCAATGTGATTCTTTAAGAAATGACTTAAATATGCTTGAATTGAGATACCCCACCGGCTTGGCACCGCCTTCAAACTGATCAGTAGGTAGAAAATAATACAATGTTATTGTTTGCTGTTTAGTTTCCTGCGTACGTTTGTGTTTTTGAAGTCGGTTGTATGTTGTTTAATATATATATTTTTTTAACTTTTACATAATTTTAAAGTAATAAATCTTTTTATTTTCTTTTTTTAATTTCCAAAAATATACCATTGTTTTTGAAATGTGCTATTTTGAATGAAAAGTAGAGCTATTGAAGCATATAATATCATTATATAGTCGCTTTAGACGTAATAACTATTAGCTCAATAACTGGTGAGCTGTTCAGTTACTATCATCACTTGAACTGAGTTCAACCAAGTGCCGCCCGGTCACAATAAAATGCTTGAACTTAAAATAGGTCACATTATTTCTGTATAGACAGGTTATTTCCATTTTATTGTTTGTAGGAAAATGAGAGCGACGTTTATGGCGCTTTTATGACACTATATAGCGCTATCAAAGTCGTATAAAAGCTTTAATTGTTGCACAATGGCAGTCTTGGTGTAATGGTTTTGTCTAATTAGATAGCGATCGCTTTCTGCGACTCACGCGTAATGAGTTTCAAGAGTCACCAGTATTACCTGAGCGCATTGGGTCACTGGGCCAGGCATTATAGGATAAATAAAGCATAAAAGCTTCCCTATCACTCTGCTTCAAGGCGGGCTACTGAAAATTAACGAAACAAATCATGAAAGTTTTGTTCATTTTATGAACAAAGCATTAATGACTACTATAGGTCCGTATTATTACTACGGCGACTTGTAGCAAAATTTCATGTTGAAGTTTTAAAATTTCAAATACAAATTAATTTTCATACAATTCGTTCGGCTTTGAAATCATCTTAGGATTTGAAGACAGATAAAGGACGCATAATTTTTCTTTCTGGCCTTAACTACTACGTTCACAATGTGTAAGATTGTATTCAGTAGATATTGTACTATTTTTTCTTTACCGTGTAATCATAGAACCTACTATCTCAAAGCCATTGCAGAACTGTCTATGAAAAATAAATAATTGCCGACGATAAATAACTGAACTGATTTGACCCATTTCTGGTCGCCACTTATCGCGCAATGTGCTCCCTGCGAGTGCTATTTGGCAAAGCGCGAGACGCCTCGACACACTTTGATATCGCCCCTCACTTCTCATGCCGTCAATAATATGTAATAACTGCATCCAACTACAACGAAATATACTCAACCAAAAAATGAGACAGTTACAAGTAGGACTGAAAGGCAGCTGTTTCATATTGTGATTGTGATGCTTTAAGTTGAAACGTAGATTTTGGTTACTGAAAGTAGAGACTGGAATCGAAAGGCTTTTGAGTTCGTCCTAATCGGTGATGCCGCTGAGGTTCCGTTAAGGAGCTAACGACATTTACACGATCAGAAAAAACAATAATTGTGGGAATGCCCTTCGATTTTTTTTTAATTAGCTGGACGTATTAAATCTCTATATAGTTATAAAGTGTATAAAGTACAAGAGACCAACATCTTACTTACATCGCCGAGTAATTGAATGAGTGATCTCGAGTAGTTCATACTGCACACCGCGCAATCCCGGCACTCCCGCGAAGTTGATTATAATATATCTGTTACAATGCACTTTACTACACCGTGCAGTTATAATAATTACCTATAACGGATATATTATATATATTATAATATATCCGTTACAATGCACTTTACTACACCGTGCAGTTATAATAATTACCTATAGATATAGATAGCGTAGCACATCTCTGGTGGAAAAGCACCCTTAGACTTACTCTGGTGGTTCGTAGGTACAGTGTAATACAGGTAATGTTTCAATGTATGAATACTTATGTATTATGTATTCTGTGGTTTTATCCATTGACTCGCTCTGTCTAGAAGTGGGCGCTGGATCGCCGCGAGCGTAGACCAAACAAATTACGAGCTTAGAAAAAATTGCTTTCACAGTGCAAATGTTTACTAATTGTGTTTATTTTTAACCGACGATGAAAAACGAGGTGTGTTTAAACTCTGACGCAATATTGCGTCCGGGGTCGTGACGTCGTATTTTTCCAATCTATTTTCATAGTTGTTTGTTGTTTCGGAATATCGGAACTGTTTTTAATGAGATTCACTTCGAATACCTCCGGGACATAACGAAAATAAAAATGTTTTCTCATTTCCTTGTTCTTCTTTTCCTATCACTTTATAAAGCTAATCTGGTAAATCGATATTATATTATTGTAATTGGATTTCTGACGAATATCTAAAAAGAAATCAAGAACTGATTTCTCATAATAAAATACGCTATTTAATTGGGTGGTTGCCGGTCTAGGCCTGAAACAAGCAATCTTCCAAAGCCACCACAGCCCACCATCAGTATTAACTCTGGCAGGAGTAGAGGCCGAACTTTTAGCTTTCATTGAAAGAGGTATGTGTAACTATCGCAAGTTGTCAGTCCAAAAGTATTGAGCACAATACCTTACCGAATAATTTTGTAATAATGAGTAAAAGTTAGAATATAATAATCATAAATTATATAGAAAGCTACAAATAATAATTAATTAGCGGGATATAGTGAATTATTTGAAAACACTTTCCATCAAGTTTAGGAGTCGTGTAGAATGCATTCGCGTCATGTCTTATACCTCTTGAGGCAACGCGCAAGGTCGGTATCGTAGTGTTAGTACAAGAAGTTGCTCAACTTTCGTTTTGTTTACATTATTGCTTCGGTCGAGTTCGTCGGCTGCACTCAGCTGGCCTTGTTTACTGTGTTTTTATAAAATATACGAGTACAGTTAGCCAAGTAGCGAGCTACATTGTGTTTTTGGGTATCATCATCGGCAGATGGGCATATGCCTCATATAGGAACTTTCACCTGTATCCAGCAACTCTGCAACTCACTCAACGTCGTCATTCAACCTGGTGGGCGGTCGACCAACACTGAGCTTTTGGGTGTTGGGTCACCATTCCAGCATATTGGTGGGATCGCAACATCCATCGGCTCATCGAATTATGTGCTCCACGCATTTCCACTTCAGCTTCTCGAGTCGTTGAGCTACGATGATGACTACGCTTTTCTATGGATCTATTCAATTATAATAACAATAATAATAATAATAATTTATTTATTCATCAGAAAGCAAGTTTACAAAGATTGCTTAAATATAATAAGACCCTGATACTTTCTACCATAATAATTTGGTGTATGAAAAATTTAAATAGACTATGTTTAGATTACGCAGATATATTTTTAGTACAGATCGTTACCTCGCCGCTGTGTGACTCTACGAATTCTTATGATACTTGTAGTTAGCGCTTTTGTTGTTAACTATGTTTTGTTTATTCAATTATAATTCATATTGACTGTTATTTGTTCAATTTCATTTATAGTAGTAAAATTTTATTATGCAATCGCACTTTACAGACCCATCTCACTTCTGAGCCACATCTACAAGCTGTTCTCGAGGGTAATTACAAATCGCCTCTCCCGAAGATTCGACGATTTTCAACCACTAGAACAAGTCGGGTTTCGAAAACGATACAGCACCGTGGACATTCACACTTTAAGACAGATTTTATATAATATAGGAGAACGAAAATAACCGATGGAGCCCAAAGGATTAACAAACGGCAGACGTAATCTGGAGTGGAGACCACGTACCAGCAAGCGCAGTGTAGGACGCCATCCAGCTAAATGATCCGACGACATCAAGAAGGTAGTGGAAAGTGGGTGGATAAGGAAGGCGTGTGGTGGCGCGCTCTCGGAAAGGTCTATGTCTAGTGGACGAATGCAGGCTGTTGATTGTATCGCATGTTATGCATAACAATCCCATCATTAAGCCAACACTTCCTCTACGAAGTGATTCACTTTAAAGCACTTGTATATTAATTAAACGAAGCAGCCGCACGTAACATGTTTGTGCAGATAATCCGCTCAAGTGCTATCCACTTACATCGGTTACGTAGTTACTCGTAGATGCGAACAGCTGAGTTATTCACCTCGCTATGAGCACGATATCTGGCTCAGTGGTTCTACGATATTGGTATCGAGTGCAGATGTAAATTAGCAGTTCACAGTTTAGTAATTAGCTCAAAGGTCATGTTGATTAGCTCTGTAATGCGTTTAGTTTAGTTTATGCCGCGTAATTATGAGCTGTGCTCCATAGCCAACGTAGCCAGCCGTGCATTTTCCACGACTTCAACCGCTTGGAAATCGATGTAAAACCCCCCTATTTCATTCCATTTTACTTAAATTTTCGCATGTTATAAGTATAGTAAATAGTTCATTAATCATTTTACAAAACTATATCTCGAAATATTAGTGACACACGCCGCGGAAAAAACTTCAATCCCAATTTAACCCAATAGGGGTAGAATTTTGAAAAATTTTGAATGACATTATTTTTAGTATTTTTTTGGTAGAACACATACTAATTTTTAAAAAATATGTAATTTGAATAGTGTGTAGTGTAGTTGAATAGTTTCCATACAAAATTTCAACCTCTATTTCACCCTCTTCTTATTTAATTTTTTCGTTTCGTGCAGGGTTCCTTACGATGATTTTCCTTCACTGTTTAAGACACCCGTTTGATTTCTTAAAATTCACATAACTGGAAAATTGCATGCCCGGACCATATTCGAACCTGCGCCCTCCGAAGGATTACAGCTATGAGCTGAGATCAAATGAAGTAAGACTACGACTACCCTTTGAACATCACTGTGAATAGGTACTAAACATATTTAAATTAATAACATGTATTAATCATAAGATTATTAAATATTAAAGCTTAAGTTTAGTAGTCGGACTTAAGTTATTAAAATATATTCTAAACAGTTACAGATATTCGTGTAATTGAAACAGTGTTAAACTTTACATTAGTTAGAAGTTACTCGTGTAGTAAAGGGCGAGTCAAATCAAATCCAATGAATGTAGTACAACAATTAGTACAAGTTTTAATTGTTTTAATAACAAAGCGCGAACGTCCTCCGCCCTACAGCAGTTAATTAAAAGTTTCAATCGCTGCCGAGTGATTACATTCGCTGTTTTGTCTAATAGTCTAAGAGCCAGCGACAGCCAGACCTTCGTCATTTTATAAAAGCTGAAAGTTTGTCAGCACATGCTCCTATTATAAGTATGGGGTTTGAACCGTAGTGCAAGAAATATTTTATTTTTCTGTTTTTAGTATATTCTAGCATAGTGAGCAAAAGCGCCACAATATGGGCAATTTCGTTATTTTCATTGTAACACAAAATTACTCAACCAATTTTCATGAAAATTAAATGGAACCAATTTGGAAATATATACTCTTTCAAACAAAAAATATTTTCAAAATTGGTTAACAAATGTCTAAGTTATGCGGTAAGAAACATTAAAAAAAACATGAAAAACATATGAAGTCGGTTTATAAGTGTGATTTTTTTTAATTTTTTTCAGTATAATATGTAAAATTATATTACCAGTCGCCAGTCACTTAGCTTCGCGGCAACCCTTCGAAAAACACTATTTAATTTGAAGGGTCTCTACCGAAGGGTTGCTATGAAGCCAAGTGTCTGGCGAATGGGGATATCATTACGCATATTATGCCGATAAAAAACCTGCTATCTCCCAAAGCCACCACGGTCCAAGCTCCATAGTTGGTTACGGTATTTATCTATGGTAGGAGCATGAGCTTACAAAGTTCTGTTCTGTTGGCTGTCGCTGGCTCTCGGTCTATAAGGGCACCTGACAAACTCGCGTTTGTTACTTTTCAACTACTGATAATCGCATTTAATAAACAAATCACGATGTTATAGTAAATACATCCAACGCAGCGCTCAGTCGGTGTTTTGTGTAATGATAGATAAACTTTTTATAATTATAAGTTATCCGACGCCCCGCGGCTTCACCCGTGTACTTCCCGTTCCTGTGAGAATACGGAGATATAATATCTATGACACTCACAAGTGACGTGAAGAGAATTTTCCAAATCGGTTCAGTAGGTCCAGAGATTACCCCCAACAAAACTACCTTTACCTCTTTATAATATTATTATAGATAGGGGTGTATAAGAACAAAAACCCATGCGAACAGTAGAAAAATCGAAACATTGATTATTGGTAACTTAAAGAATGTTATTAAGAGCCGTTATAGTTACGTTACTCTGATTTATTTTACCCTGTACTCAATGCTCTTTACCCTATTGTTGTAGATACATTTGTGGCGCTAAGAACATTAATTAATTATTGCTATTCTACCGAATTCAGAAACGCCCACTGTGTTGGAAATAGAACTCCGAGTAACGAGACGAGTTAGAGATTGAATTCTGGAACGTTCCCACAGATTGGCATAGCGTAATAATATCTACTTGTTAACCCTAAATTGCAACCTAGAGGACGGAATATTGCAGAGAGTATCCGATTTTCCCCGTTATTCCTCGTTATTCCATGTTATTCCGCAAACGTATTTTATTTATTTTCGATGAGTGAAGTTTACGCAATATCATTTCCTGTTATTATTGTTTGAATGCATGCGATGATGCGGAAAGTGAATTTTCTTGAAAAGCATCTCTTTTCCATAGTTTTATAGTTTTATTTGATATCGAGACAGAAGAGTTGCATTCGAATGGAATGGAAGGGGTTTGTTATTGTATAAGGAAATTGCGCGATATTAAACATTTCGAGGGAGTACTTATGAATATTGCTGCGGTTTTTAGTTATCAGACGATAACGGTACCAGACGGCGAATTTTTATGTTTTTTTTCTTCCTTTAGTTTAAATATCCAACGTCCATAGACCCCTTCGGGGACCGCAGTGTTCGTTGACACTACGAGGTCTGCCGATATCAAAAGGTTAGCCGCCGATGGTGCTTATGGTTTAAATGTAAGAAGAAGTTTTTAAAGTAGGCGTGCCCAACTAATAATGATGAATGTTCGTATACAAATACTCAGTTTTTACTGTTTTGTTTTCAGTACAGATGCTATTGCTCTTATATTTAACGAGCGGACGGCCGCAATTTCGTTTGCTCTTAGAACCTCTTTGCTCCGGCCCTGTCGCAAAATCCGTTCTTAGCGGACGTCTACTGACTATAGACTACCTCTCTGCCAAATTTCATCTTTGTACTTCAATTAGATTAGATTGAGAAAGTTAATATTTCTCTATGCGTTATCGATCTTAAAATGTCTTTCTAAATTTTCTAATTAAACGCACAACCTATCGGTCTCGAACTAGTCCCGGCGTGCAAGCGTGTCTCGTAAACAAGCGGCGGAAATTCGAGCGTCGAAAGCAAATTGGATTATCAAGGCCAAATATTATGTTACCGCCGAAAATACGACCCCCCCGGGCGCAGGAGTCACAGGATATTGCGGCAGTTCGCTGCGTGTACGACACGGTCTATGTATCATAATATGTATCAGAAATATAGTATGTATCACCGGCCGCGGGCCTTGCGCCCGGTGATACATAGTTGCGGCCTTGCAATGAAACTAAGCTAGCCTCTAGCAGTACATGAAATAATAAAATACTACCGAGTTACCTCTACCGCGCCAGTAATTTCTGAAATTGGTGTGAATAAACAGTGCCGGTTTATTTATTCACTAGAATCCAGTCCAACTAGAATCCGTATATCCAAACAAGAATTAAGCTACTATCCAAAACTCTGGAAGAGTTATATTAGTCTTCCAGAGTTTTGGATTCTAGCTATACTTGTATGTCTATACTATAAACTTCCTGGAGAGACCAACTGACCAATGACGCCATGCTATAAACTGTATTATTATTATGAAGAAATTATGTTGTACAATAAATATTTTAGAATTATTTACGTAGGTAAGGCTTTTATATAAATATTTCAAAGAGCCTTAAAATTAAAAAAAATATATTTTAAGCATGGAATGGACTGTTTTAAATACTTATATGATAAAAGGTTTACTCGTAATAGACTGTCTTGACTTAGGGATTGGAATTGTCTTGAATTGGGGTAAACTGGAAAAATAGGATCGATCGGTATATACGAAATAGAGGACGCCGCGAGGTATCACGTGGTTCCCGTTCCCGTAGAAATATGGAAATAATATATAGCCTATAGGCTTTATCGATAAATGGACTATCTAACACTGAAATAATTTTTCAAATCGGACCAGTAGTTCCTGAGATTAGCTCGTTCAATCAAACAAACAAAGTCTTCAGCTTTATTATATTAGTATAGATATTACTTCAACACCTGCTACCATTACAAATTACACTAAAGCTCAACACTAAACATAGTCGAATGGTTTTGCATTAGTACCATTTGTGGGTCATGAGTGCAGCTAATCTTGATGATGAACATGAGGCATTGATTTGAGCTTTATTCCCATAGCCGTAGGTCATCAAATGGCACAGCAAGATGCCGATGCATTTGACATGGGCGCTAGTTTGTTTGCAGAGCGGTCGCCATTACGATAGTGTTGATAGCTGGTAATTGTGTGGCTATCGTCGTGTTGTCAGTGTTTGGCAAATGCTCTTAGAGACGCGATGGCGCAGCTAATTGCGGGCGCCAATACGCCGCTGATGGGTGTTAGTGTAATGTGCTATCCTCAAGATGTGCACTCATCGAAGTGTCGAAATTGTGTGTATTTCGATTAATATTGAGTGGTGGAGAGGTATGAGAAGTATTGACGATAAACAGCTAACTGTACAGCGCTGTAGCTACGAGTACTTCTCGGATATATCGTAGTGCGTAATATAAGTTCATCATAATCATCAATAGAAGATTGGCCTTTTTATGATTGGACATAGATATTGTAGCTCGTAATATTAGCTTCAATATGGAATTATTCTTTTTCATGATTTTTCCGAAATAAATATAGTAAGCGATGATGCAGGCTACTCTACGATACGATATACTTACTCGTAACGATACCTCACATTGTGTGACGAGATGTCAGTCAGCTGTCGCGGCACAGTTCGATGATCCGCTCGGCCAAAGCTAACATCAGCGGATGAGGAAAATTCTACAAATATTTGCGAAAGTCGATGAGCTTAATCAAGCGCGAATCTCGTGATCCGTGCAAACTGTCGCGCCATAACCCGGCGAGCGCCCGATATTAGCAAATATTGGCGTATTTGAGCAGGTCTCCGCCGTATAATATACACAACTATAAATCCTTTTGTCAAATAAATGTGGCACCTAATTCCATTTATTATTTAACTTAACGGCGCTCAGACCTTTTGTTCATAAATACTGTAATGTGTGACTCTATGCGACCGAGCTGTTGCTAAATTTTGACGGCCTTCGTGGCGCAGTAGTATGCGCGGTTGATTTACAAGACGGAGGTCCTGGGTTCGATCCCCGGCTGGGTCGATTGAGGTTTTCTTGATTGGTCATGGTCTGGCGTGTGAATTTTCATCCTCCTAACAAGTTAGCCCGCTTCCAACTTAGATTGCATCATCATTTACTATCAGGTGAGGTTGTAGTCAAGGGCTAACATGTAAAAGAATAAAAAAAATGTAATTATAGTACACCCACCACCGTCTTATACCATTTAATGTACCTATGGGTAATAAAAAAATCAGTATCTAGTTAATATAAGACTGCGATAATACATTTCTGTTTGAATCTCAACGATTTAATTATAAGTAAAGACAGCAACATGTAGGAATCTCAAAACACAAGTCCCAACGTTCCATTAATTAAAAAAGAAATGATTACAGAAGAAGTCTCCTGTTCTGTCATGTCGTGTTCCCATTACTGGAGTAATGTCGTACGAACATCCCTCATTACTTCGCGTGTACACATATTGTCTTTGTTATAAATTTGAAAGTTAATTACTTTTGTATTCAGAGATAAAGAGATTGTAACGACCTTTGTGCTAATACGTAAGGATATGTTAAGTAAGAAGCTCCCTTCCAAATAATGATTACGCTCGTATGCAAAACTCTAGAGACGCAAAATATAGTAAATATAGTTCATCGCCATTGGAAACTCAGTCAACTTAAGTTTGCTGATCAATTGTTCAATTAGTTCATAAATGACAGCTATTCTCATTATCATCAGGATTATGACCCGGAAGTATTGAACTTTTCATTCTTCCAAAAATCTTCTTGGTAAAAATTCTCAGACCGGAATTTGAAAGTTGTTGGTGTTATCACTCCGTACCTCGGAGTTTACGTAATATTCGTTGGTAATTATCATTAACAATGATAGTTACAATACGTAAATGTTCATTTATGTATATCATTCATGTATGTACCAAGCTCGCAGTGAGCTGTAGACAAGCGTACGTATAATGATGTAGCTCAGAGGTCTCTTGAAGTTACAACTGAAGACTCTGTTGAGACCTAATCAGTTGGCTCTTTGACTGTACTTTGTTTCTTTGTTACATTTGGAAAGTCTTACAGTAGAGATTATGTCTATTATTTTCTTTATATTATATTGGTTCTTTTTTAAGAACGTTGACGTTGATTTTTGTTTTACGTTTTGATATTATGATTTAAAAAGGTCCAATAAAGCCCAAACAATTATCTAACTTTTATTTACTTTAACCTTACCTGGGACTCGAATCTTTGACTGGTCGTATTGAAACAGACTCAATGAACCTAAGTTAAAAGTAAAAGGTCGTCATTGTACAAATGCCGCAAGTCATTACATAGCTGTTTGCTTTGTAGATAGTGATAATTTCAGCCGTTGTTTTCATTTATCAAATAGCCTGGAAGCCGCTTATTATAGTCTAGACAGGCAGCGATAATGATTGTAAACAATGAACATGAATGACTAATTATAACACCGAGGGTGTGGAAGGGCGTTCGAGGCTGACCACACACCTAGCACCTAGCGGTTTAAACCGCGGGCACAGTTTGGGTACTTACTAGCGTTCAACGATTTTTGATAAAGATAAGTAATGATGTAATATAGTCATTTTGTACCTGATGTAATGAACATTTTGTATTTAATAGACTTTCCGTGATCCAACTTACATGTGACCTAAGATCAGAGAAGCTTGCCAAGAAAATTATTCACACTCAAGTTATAAAAAAAACAACACGAGAAGGAATTGGAAGAGCATTGCAGAACTTAGTCAAAGCTTCGCCGTTTTTGTCATAGGAAAATGTGAACAATCAAAGCGCTTTGTTGTGTATTATATAGAGGTTGTGTGCATTTTAAGATATTAAATATCACGTGTCTCAAACGAGGAAACCTGCATACCAGAGAATTTTCTTAATTCTCTGCGTGTGTGAGGTCTGCCAACCCGCATTAGGTCAGCGTGGTGAACTACTGGCCTAATCCGTCTCATTCTGACAGGAGACTCGAGCTCAGCAGTGAGCCGAATATGTGTTGATAACGAAAATGCTTTGTACACGTCGTAGGGACATCGACAACTGAAGACACAAAACTAAAACATAATAATAACGAATAACAAAAACGGACAATACAATTATAGGCAATAAGTGCGGTGATTGTTACTGGTGTGTGACCAACTTGTAGATTTAGTTTTGATTTATGAGGTGTCACCGTGTCGGTGCGGAGCGGTGCGGGCGCGGCGCGTCAAAGTGACTGATGGACGGCGAGCCTTTGTTTCCGTGGCGAGTAATTAATGTGTTTGACTGCGAAACTATCACATCAACTCTGTGTCGAAAATACGAGTAATCAGTAGGCCTGGGTCTAACAGCGTGTTGCCAGTGATGACCTACGAATCTGTAGCCGTTGCGGGTCTTATAGGTCAATTCATTAATGATTGGTGTCTAAAACTATCTAATATAATAATTTAAATACAATCTAATCAAATCCGGCTCTGTCAAAGCTTTTCGAGCGTCTCGTGCATAAAAGTATTTATCCCTCGCTACATGGGAAAATAATCGAGCAGCAGCATGGCTTTGTTCAAAAACGGTCTACTACCACCAACCTCTTAATCTATACGACATACCTTTTTGAAGCAATAGACACAAATATTCAAACAGATAGTATATATACAGATTTCCGAAAGGCTTTCGACAGAGTTGATCATAAAATTTTGCTAAATAAACTAGCTTATAATGGAATTCGAGGCAGTCTTTGGCGTTGGTTTAAATCTTATATTTCTAACCGTACACAGAAAGTTGTTGTTAATGGTTTCGAATCGGCTTTCGTTCCTGTAACCTCTGGTGTGCCACAGGGCTCTATATTAGGTCCTCTTTTATTTATTCTATTTATAAATGACGTAAATACGTGTTTCCAGCATAGCAACATACTTCTATATGCTGATGACCTAAAAATTTACTACTCAATTCGAAATTTGTACGATCATGTTAAAATCCAAGAAGATCTAGACCGTTTCTCAACATATTGCAAGGAAAACAAATTAAGTTTAGCATTAAATAAGTGTAAATTAATTCGATTTACAAAAAAAAAAGTTGTTAGTAAATTTCAATACAAACTTTGTGGTACAGAATTAGACTCAGCAGACAGCGTTAAAGATCTTGGTGTAGTTTTGGATTCAAAATTACATTTGGATATTCATATAGATAATGTTGTCAACAGAGCTTTTAAAATGTATGGTTTTGTTATGCGAAGTTGTATGGAGTTTACCCGACCATCAACTTTTCTTTACATTTACAAGAGTCTTATACGTTCGCAATTGGAATATGCTGTATCGGTATGGAATCCGTACTACCAGAAGTATATTGAAGCCCTTGAATCAGTACAAAAGAAATACTTAAAACGTGTAAACTTCAAATTCTTTAGAAATTATAGCTCGTATGATTATCTTCTTGAAAAATACAATATTCATTCACTTAAGACTAGACGCACTCAGCTATTGGCTTTGCTCCTCTATGACATTTGTCATGGAAAGTATGACTGCATACCTATTAATAATAAATTAAATTATAGAGTTCCACGTCTTACACAAATGCGAATTAAAAAACCATTGTTTGCTATAGGTAAATGCCGTACTAACACTGGAAAGCGTTCGCCAATGTATGCGCTAATGCGAAACTATAATGATAATTATACCTACGTTGATTTATATTCTGATACTCGTCCAAGTAAATTCAAAAAACAATTGTCACAAAAAATTTAAAATCTAATGTATAAGTAGCTTAATCTTTCAATGTCACTTCACTTTTAATATTTCACTTTTCTTGTATTAATTATATTAATCTGTGGTTAACGGTGTAGGTTAACGATTTAGTCTTAATGTCAGTAATTTTTTGAATTGTAATCTTATCGTTTACTGTTTGTTAACCCAAATAAATTAAAAAAAAAAAAAAAAAATCTAATCGGGCATACAATGATAAATTCACGTTTATTTGTGTATCATGTAATGAGTTTGTAAAGAAAGTATTATTAAACATTTAAATAATAGAATTTTAAACAATATATGAGTGCAGACTGCAGTTGTTCACTGTTGTGCAGCACACCGTGTGTACAGTGTTGTATTGTTGTTACACTTGCAATAACAGAGCAACTTTTCGTTTGACAGATAAACTCTTCAGTTGTATAACTAAATATTACATACAAGAGAGCCAAAAACGTTGAACGAATTAAAGTTCAACTTTTAGATCCTCAGTCGGAAAGTTTACGAGTCTGACAGATTAACGTCTCCAATGGTCTCACGTCAACTGAAACTTGTACAAGTGTGATCTCTCGCTAAATGTAATGCGACACAGCAAACGTGATGAAAGGATTAAAAAGTAAACAAAGTTTTAGAAGACATTTGAGTGCCTATTATATATCGCATCGGATAGTTATATATCGTGAAGATTAGCTATCGATATAATTTGGTTCTTTTAAACATGAAATATTATTTGGATTAGATTCGAAGGCAATGCGAAAACTGCATTAAAATTATTCTATTGCTTTTTGGAGGGTTTTATTAGTTTATTTTATGATAGAGCTTTATTGGAGCTTTTTGTAGTGGGTATACCCTCACATAATTCTATACTCGCGGCTTGCATACAAATGTTAAATAACTATTGTTGAAGGCCTAAAATAAAATACAGACAACAATAAACGATATATTTTTTCAATTGGAAAACACTATATTTGTAACTTCAATATAAACAATAGTTAGTTAAACGAGGACTTAAGTTAAAAATATAACAAACCCTCTTCGAACAAGCCCTACAACACTGAAGCAGACTTTATAATCCATCTGCCTACAACATTGCGTACAGATCTTTGAATACATTTAACATTTATGCATCGGCACGTCTAGTACCCACGCCTAATGATAAACGCAAACTAAGAAGGGAATCATGTCAAATCAAAAAAATCATTTATTTCAAGTAGGCTCAGTTTACAAGCACTTTTGACATGTTAAACGCATGATCATGTTAAACTCAAACTAAGAAGGAAATTCACGAAATTCCTAATCAAAATTATTACCATGTTTACTGTTAATTAGACACCTATAATTACCCCGATATCCCCGGCTGTGAAATTCGACCCCGGGCTAAACCCTGCGCCCACACGCCGGTAGCCCGGCTCTTCGCTTCACAAAGGGAATTTCAGTGAAAAATGTATCTTATGTCAAACAATTTTTAAAAGTACATGTTAGTGGAGTGTGGCTTGCTGTTTACAAGTAGAGGAACAACAGGTTCAACATTCATTTTTATTTAATAAATTCTTTGTAACTATGTTAACCGATTTTCAAAATTCAGCATTTTCCTCGAATTATTTCCGATAATTCTAAAAAGATTTTCTGACCTGATTTTTTCGTGTCATCATCATCATCATCATCATTTTCAGCCGATGGACGTCCACTGCTGGACATAGGCCTCTTGCATGGACCTCCAAGCATAACGATCTCGAGCCGCCAGCATCCAGCGGTTTCCTGCAATCCGCTTGATGTCCTCTGTCCACCTAGTGGGGGGTCGACCAACACTGCGCTTTCCGGTGCGGGGTCGCCATTCCAACACCTTGGGACCCCAACGTCCATCGGCTCTTCGAACTATGTGGCCTGCCCATTGCCACTTCAGCTTCGCGACTCGCTGAGCTATGTCGGTGACTTTGGTTCGTCTGCGGATCTCCTCATTTCTGATTCGATCACGCAGAGAAACTCCAAGCATAGATCGCTCCATCGCCCGCTGAGTGACTTTGAGCCTTCTAATGAGGCCCATAGTTAGCGACCAGGTTTCGGATCCGTATGTCATCACTGGCAACACGCACTGTTCGAAGACTTTCGTCTTCAGGCACTGAGGAATTTTGGACGAAAAGATGTCGCGGAGTTTTCCGAACGCGGCCCAGCCGAGCTGGATTCGGCGATTTACCTCTTTCTCGAAATTGGACCTTCCTAACTGGACTGTGTGTCCTAGGTATATATACTCGTCTACAATTTCGAGCGCAGAGTCCTCAACAATAACTGGGTGGAGCGTTACATGAGCATTAGACATGATCTTCGTCTTGCTCATGTTCATTTTTAGGCCCACACGTTGAGTGAGTTGAGAGTTTTTTTTCGTGTATAAAGTAAAAAAATTGTTAAATTTCGATCAATTTATGCAATAAATACAAAATTGTTTTAATCAATTATGTTACTAGGTGTATACTTTCGTTTTCTTAACTAAAAATAGCGGTCTTATCAGTAGCTATTTTTATTATAAAGCAATATACTTAAGTAGTTTCGTTAACTTTAGTTTTAAGTTCAAAAGAATCTTCAAAGGCTCCAGACGAGCCCTAATTTGGAAAGAAGCCAACAACTAACTCAGCCAGACATTTTTTAATCTGACCTACTTATAATGTCAACAGCCTTATAGATTAATAGTTAACAGTATTCGAATTATGATGAAAGAAAGAAAATAAAGTTATTCAAATGTAAAGGTTACAGACAGTATCCTAATGATCTCTGTAATATTTAAAAAGGCAGGGTGCACTGTACAGCTCAGCATATCCCGTGCACTACTTATAAAACAATTAATGTATGCTGATTATCAGATGAGACCCGCGTGACGTCACAGCTAATATAATAAAAATAAGAATAAATTCAAATAAATTAAAAAATAGACTGCATAGCAGACTTTACCAAATATAGCGCTTATTTTTGGGTTTATGTAATGTTTGTAATGTTGTTTTAAGGTTTTATTATAAGGTTTTTAGTGAGAGCCGTAAGAGATTCACATCAATTCCAATTAAATTAACTGCTCCACCATCAGTGTCGTTACGTGCTATTCTCTACGTACCGGTACGTCCTTACTCCGAGCAATAACACGGTTGATGTGCCATGTCTCCTCGACATGTATTTAGTCATAAAACTTTGTAATTACTCGACTCAATTCAGTTTAAGTGTCATCGAGAGGCTTAAACTTTGCGACGAGTGGCGGAGTGAAGGAATTTTCAACCAAAATTGTTTGTGCAATCATTATTTTGTCTACACAGCTATCTGTCTGTACAGAGCGGTGTTTGTAAAACCTTCAACACGTGTGTTTGAATTTAGCTTGCCCTTTAATTATCTGATGTAAATGACAACCAAGTATAAGGTTTAAAAAGAATCAATTCATCTTTTCAACCTGGGTTGGAAAAGGAAGAAATATCCTTCGGCGTTTCTTATTGGTCTTATTACATTACATTACATTGGTTATATTGTTTGGTTTATCCATTCTTTAATTTTCGTCAAAATCATCATTATCAGGAAATGAGGGTTGGCGGGTGGGGTTTGTAATTTTACATAATTAAAAATCTGAAGATTAGCTACCTATGTGATAAAATTAAAAGTATTATATGGCGTCCAAATCAGTCCATTCATCGTTCGGAATTCACATAATATTTCTTTTATATTTAATGACAAAATAACCCTAAGTTGCTTGGAGTTACGTCTTTGCTGGCAGGGTGGTAGCTAGCAACGGCCAATATCAGTCCTAATTCACTAACTTGATTAAGTGTCGCCGCACACGGGCCACATGCGACAGCAACGACAAACGCTGCCACAAGAAGCAAGAATGGGCAACAAAAGCAGCTGAAGCGCGGGACAGCCACTTGTGGCCGGTGGTCGACATTTGCGGTCGGTGGCTGCTTTTTGACTCTAACAGGTTTACTGAGATAAGAGAGAGAGGGGTGCGGAATCGCGCGAGTGGCAGCGAGTGTCGGCGTTTAGTGGCCGGTGCAGGCCACAAGAAGCGAGCAGCGACGATTGTAGCGTGTGGCAGCCACCGGCGCAACCGTGTGCGGCGAGTCTATATAATATGTATGAAAACTATAGGAAATATGCCGGTAGCATTTTGTGGTTGTGGCTTGTGGCCCGTGTGTTGGAGCCCTTAGATACGAAATTCAGATTCTATGTCACTAATGTCATCCGGTGCCAACACGGTACGGTGACAACTCCGTAAATATGGTACAGTAGGTAGGTGACATTTGAATTGATTTTATGTTTATTGTAATAGGTTGTTCTTAAAGACCAAATTATTTAATAGAGCAGCTGATGTGAGCCGATTTTCAGAATATAAAATTCTGTACTACAATATTGACTATACTACAAACAATGACTATTACTAAGTATTAACAACAGCGAACATTGCAAGCAAACCTTATTGATGTTAATGCCGGCAGCAAGTGTCGATTGTTGTTTGAGATGTTAATGCAGATAGTCTTCATCGCTCATTTGCGTTGCTAATTAGCATCCGACAACATCGCCGTTGCAATTGTCGGCTAATGAATAATGAAATTCAAAAAGGGAACAAATTAACGGAAAATTTCAGCATAAAATGTTAAAGGAATTTTTCGTTGTAAAAATTAAATTTGTATTTAAAAATGAACACCGTCCATTTCGCTGACTTTTTATCTGCCTGTTTTGATTAACGATCTCACCTGACGCTGAGTCATAATTAATTAGCATCAGACATTATTATAAACGCTTTTAATTTTTATATTAAATAAAAAATAGATTAAACAAGTAGGTACAAGACTAAAACAAGGTTCTAGAACAGTGTAATTGACACTAGAAAGCTGTCAATGAAAAAGAGTTTGATTCAAGATAATCCTGATATGAACGTTTTAACAATTTCTCTAAATGTTAATTATAATTAACTTAGATAAGCTCATATTATTTCACACATTCATCCTTTCCTAGTCAATGCTCCAGATTGAGGAGATTCACTCTGTTGTGTGTGTTGGTGGACTTGACATGTCGGTATGACAATATTTGATTCTTGTGATGACCTTTTATCAAAATATGTTAATCATGATGAAGCTCTCCATGTTACGGGAGTGTACCACCGTCCTATTCACATAGACTAACCAATATACCAACGATGGAGTTTTTATCATTAATTAAGTTAAGAAAAATAATTCGAAATACTGGCAAGCAGTAGGTAGAGTTACGGAGGCAAACAATCGTGCAAAGTTGGGAAGTGAGGCAATGTGAACGAGCGTAATAATAGCATTAACAAACTGCCGCGTCAGCTAAGTCGGAGTTTGTTGACATTGGAAACTTCCAGCGCCAGTTAGTTAATAGTTAGAGTTAGACGCAGCTGACTGCTGCCCGCCGGCTGTTTTCAACTACTTCACTGAATACCTGCCTGTGTTCTCCCTTCCTGTGTTATCTTTATTTTAGTTAATAACAAATCATAAGTGTCTAAATGTAAAACATAATAACAACTTTTTGATATTTTCTTCAGGATATCATAATCGCGCCCCTAGTCGTTTTATCTCGTCATACGTGTAATTACTTGTCTACTAGAAGACGCTTCGCGTCTCAAATTATGTTTTCTATTGGTAAAAGGTTTTAAAAAACAGTTCTGAAGATCCAGAGATCACCTCTGCAACCTCGCAAACTTTACCTCTTAATAATACCTATAAAATATAGATAAAGATATTTGGTAGATGTTTGCTGTAATATTACTGAGGTACTACTTACGCCGTGTGACCTACATCTTAGTATATAAATGCAAAAGTCATTTATCAAATTATCTCGATAACCACTTGACGTGCAAAGTTGAAAGTGGAATGCCCACCGGCTCATATAAAGTCGGCCCAAGGAACCAAGGTATACCCCCGTATAAAAGTATATGGAGATAATAATATGATGTATAAATAAGAATCGTTGGTTAATTAATTGGCTTAATAAAAGTATATTCCTTGAAGAAAAATACAATTTTTTATCACTCTTCTAGGGCAAAATGTTCGCCGGTGTACCAAAGCGGCGAAGCAACATTTGGAGATATTTTTGTATTATTTTTCTGTTACCAACAAGCTTAACAAACAAGAAAACGAACAAACAAACCAATCCTAAGTTTTCAAAAAATATCGTAAAAGTCACGCTGTATGGTCAACGATCTTGTCCCCGTTGTAGCAAAATTTTTTTGGTAAAGTAATGATCATTATTACAGTAGAATTATCAATTATTTTTAAATATAAGGAAACTACCGGGTGGTCAGGATAGGCCTGGGCCAGGGATGGGCATTCCCTTTGGCAGGAAGTTAGTTCACAGGTAGTAGAGGTCCACTAAGAACGGATTTTGCGAGAGAGCCGGATTAAGGAGGTCTAAGGGCGGACGAAGTCGCAGGCGTCCGCTAGTTTACAATATTATTGTCTGTCCTGCTAGCAAGTTTGTTCCATCAGCTAGTATCAAAAAAGCGAATTCCCAACGCTCCATACCTACCGCATGTGCGGTGCGCACACATGGTCGAGATAATGGGTGTTAGTTACAATAATCGCCATGTGAGTGTGGTTAGGCGCCAGATAAGATAGGCATGTGGTTTAATTAGAGGCAAGTGGGCGGCCTATCGCGCGATAACAGGACTTGACCTTGGGCCTGCGCTGCTGATACATCGAGTTAACTAATGGACCCTTTCACATGGGTTTGACGCATTGTTACTGACCCTACGACACAACATGCCTAGTAAAGGATGCCAATGAATTGGTTTTCTTTCTTGGAATTGGAATTCAAATCTTCATTTGTATGTCCCTGGGTTACTACTAAGTTAAACGTACCTTAATTGGATAGAAGCAGGCGTTACTTTGCGGAAGTTCATCATGATTATATAATGATTTATTTATTTTGCTATCATCCGCGAAAATTCGGCGAACCCATGCGACAACGTCACCCAGGTCCGACAAAATACTCTCTACGTACGTTTCACCCCGAAACCGGAGCATCCTCAGGAGATGTTGACTCTACAACGTTGACTTTGCAATTGCACGTTGTAGAGTCAACATCTCCTGAGGATGCTCCGGTTTCGGGGTGAAACGTACGTAGAGAGTATTTTGTCGGACCTGGGTGACGTTGTCGCATGGGTTCGCCGAATTTTCGCGGATGATAGCAAAATAAATAAATCATTATGTAATCGTACCTTAATTGGTAAAAATCGTAATCAAAATCGAAATTCATATATTTCAATTAGACTTAGTTTACAAGCACTTTCGAAATGTCATAAGCATTTTATCTAATTACCTTTTTCTATTGAATATACTCACCACGTTCTGATGATTATATTAATTTGCAAACATCTGTAAACAAAAAATAAATATTTGTAGTTAACATAATATTTGTGTGAGTATTAATTTTATAATATTATTGAGATATGGTTTTATTCTTTTCAGTTTATTACGCTGAAGCAGTCGGATTTTTTGTTTTATAATTTAGTTTTTTACTGCAGCAAGAGTTTGATGCTACGAAATAATATTTTAGTAATAAAATTTCAATAAAAATAATAATAAGTGAAATAATATATCATTCAATAATATTATAAAATAAATACTGGACAAGTATTGAGCCTGGAATTCTGAACCAAATTAAATACCGATATATGAATACGAATATGTTCCCAGAAACTGGTAATCAATATTCGTGCTTATTAATTAAAATCTCTTTATGCAGTCCGCTGGCTGCATGTAATGGATTAAATTTGTATGTTACCGGCAATGTGCATAGTCCGGCATTCTATAACATGCCTAGGCAATGTATTAAATATTTTTAATTTTATACTTTCTATACAATACCGGATGCTCAGCCTGTAATGTATGTATGACGAGAGCAGGCAAGGACAGGACGTGCGCGTGGGCAGGCAGTACATTCGTATTTCATTGCACTCCGTACAACTAAAGAACGCACGCAGTGTGTGTTGAGTTCATTGCGTGATCTTCACTTTTACGTAGTAGACTGCACGCAGTTTGCCTGCACTAACCCTAAAGTGTTCTGTAAAGCGCAAAGTTCGAAGCTCGAGAAGGAGGTCCTCAATTAAGCAAGCCTACGTAGCAGAGTGCAGAAACGAAGGTCGAGGAGGTGAAGCTGAATGCAATGGCGACGGAACGAGTCTTCTGGCGTAGCCACTTTTAAATACTTGAGTCTTCAAAAAATATTTGCCATGTTAATTTGTTGCAATAATTTAATTCATCATCGTCATATCAGCCGATGGACGTCCACTGCAGGACATAGGTCTTTTGTAGGGACTAATTAATATAATAAATTTAATTAGGTTACTCCGAAAAAGTGAAAAATCTTGTGATGAGAATGATAATTGTATGATATAACCTCTATATAATTACATAGGTATACAATTATTTATAGATTCTCTATGCAAATGATACCAAAATCTATTTACTTTACACACTGTAATGCAGTGTGTAAAATAAAGAAATATCTCTTATTTGACTAGGAGGTAATCAATTTAATCAAAGTTATGTATGCAATGAACGATCATATTCATAATATTTTATACAGAGCCAAACCGCCCCACGTATTTTATACATTGCCTAGGCATTGTATCGTCATCGTCATCAACCCATATTCGGCTCACTGCTGAGCTTGGGTCTCCTCTCAAAATGAGAGGGGTTAGGCCAATAGTCCACCACGCTGGCCCAATGCGGATTGGCAGACTTCACACACGCAGAAAATTAAGATAATTCTCTGTTATGCAGGTTTCCTCACGATGTTTTCCTTCACCGATTGAGACACGTGATATTTACTTGCTTAAAATGCACACAACTGAAAAGTTGGAGGTGCATGCCCCGGACCGGATTCGAACCCACACCCTCCGAAATCGGAGGCAGAGGTCATATCCACTGGGCTATCACGGCTCATCCTATCCTATCCTACACAGTAATTCAATTTTCGGTAAGCTGATCTAAGTTCCCGACATATTTGTAACTGCTAACACAGTTTCTTTCTGTATGTGTTCGAATATCCAAAAGCATTGTATAGAATATCTGAATTATACACATTGCCGGAAATGTATATAATATTTTTTCAAAACGTTTTAGTTACAGTTTAGAGTTAGAATGTATGAAGTGTTTTTGTGTAACTCTTTGAACTGCGGCTAGCATGTGAATGACCTTTACATAACTCCAGGCACACGTAGCCAGAGGTCGCCGGCAAGACGTCAATGTACCAGCAGTAAAACAACTACATCTCCTATAAAAAGCCCGATAGCTCTGAGCTCCGTCGGCTCTTAGCTTAATTACTGTGCTGTCGTGTGCTGTAAGCCGACTAACGCTGAGAGTTTGTCAGCCCATGCTCCTACCATAGGTAAATATGGTAGCCAACAGCGGCGACAAATTCATGCAAGCTGCGCCGTACAAAACACTATTAAAATGTAAAAAAAAAATTTACACCTCCTGCTGCGGGACAATAAAGTGCCCAAGCAACGCCTAGCACTATCGAATCGACAATTATTGCACGGCGTACTGACCGATCGACTAGCACTAACGACAATTATTGCACGGTGCACTGACCGATCGACTAGCACTATCGACAATTATTGCACGGTGCACTGACCGATCGACTAGCACTATCGACAATTGTTGCACGGCGTACTGACCGATGCACTATCGAAAATTATTGCACGGCGCATAGACCGATTGACTAGTACTATCGACAATTGTTGCACGGCGTACTGACCGATGCATTATCGAAAATTATTGCACGGCGCACAGACCGATCGACTAGTACTATCAACAATAATTGTTGCACGGCGTACTGACCGATGCATTATCGAAAATTATTGCACGGCGCACAGACCGATCGACTAGTACTATCGACAATTGTTGCACGGCGTACTGACCGATGCATTATCGAAAATTATTGCACGGCGCACAGACCGATCGACTAGTACTATCAACAATAATTGTTGCACGGCGTACTGACCGATGCATTATCGAAAATTATTGCACGGCGCACAGACCGATCGACTAGTACTATCGACAATTGTTGCACGGCGTACTGACCGATGCATTATCGAAAATTATTGCACGGCGCATAGACCGATTGACTAGTACTATCGACAATTGTTGCACGGCGTACTGACCGATGCATTATCGAAAATTATTGCACGGCGCACAGACCGATCGACTAGTACTATCAACAATAATTGTTGCACGGCGTACTGACCGATGCATTATCGAAAATTATTGCACGGCGCACAGACCGATCGACTAGTACTATCGACAATTGTTGCACGGCGTACTGACCGATGCATTATCGAAAATTATTGCACGGCGCACAGACCGATCGACTAGTACTATCGACAATTGTTGCACGGCGTACTGACCGATGCATTATCGAAAATTATTGCACGGCGCACAGACCGATCGACTAGTATCTATCTACTATCGACAGTTTTTAAACGGCGCACTGACGGATCGAACAATACTGTCGACAATAATTAAGAAAAATATTATGTGTATGTAGACTAAAAATGACACAATAACAATCTGCTTCATGAAAAGTTACTTTTCAAAGCCGCACAATTTTATTTAAGACCGTTGAAACAGTATTTTTCCACACGTTAATTACCTGCTGCTGTCAAAGGCCAAGAGTCTTTATAAAATAATTCGCTTGCACTCAAAAGTTTGTGCGCTTTGTGTAATCAGCCATGCGTATCATTTCATCAATAACTTTTAGTTAAAATTTCTCGTTCGTTAATTCCAGCGACCCTTGTAAAACATTTTTGTGTATTGAATTTTTATTTAATAAAATAATGAGTGGACTGAGTACTCGACTTTAGGCTTTTACCTTTTGGCTGAGTAGCCCAAAGGTATAAAGCGCTTACAACATTAACATACCAACATACCGGTCTATTGAATTGTTAATTTTCTTTGAGAATAATTTAGTTAATCAAGCGTCATTCACACTGGAAATTCAACGTAAAACTCAAATCTGGTTGTGTGTTTATAGCTGCATGCGAGTTTTGTGTTTGCGCTGATTCGGAGAGTTATATTTACGTTACAAATGCATAGTTTCTTATTAACAAGTAATGGTATAGAAATTCAATTGACTAATTTAATTTATAGTCTAATTGGATAAGTCTTGACACTTGAAGTATTTACTTTTAAAGTTAATTGTCATCGGTTTTAAAACATTGTTCTTAGCCAAAAGTACTAATATTACAAATGCGAAAATAAGTATGTCTGTTATTATTTCTCCGTTGTAACACTAAGAAGAATTACACACAAACAGGATCGCGAGCTTCCGCTAGTGAATTTTGATGACCTTCGTGGCGCAGTGTTATGCGCGGTGGATTTACAAAACGGAGGTCCTGAGTTCGATCCCGGCTCGGCCGATTGAGGTTTTCTTAATTGGTACAGATCTGTCTGGCGGGAGGTTGCGGGTGTGGCTTACCTTCACACCGGCAAAGATCGCCAAGCGACTTAGCGTTCCGGTACGATGTCGTGTAGAAACCGAAAAGGGTGTGGATTTTCATCCTCCTCCTAACAAGTTAACCCGCTTCCATTTTAGATTGCATCATCACTTCCAATCAGGTGAGACTATCGTCAATTGGTAACGAATAAAAATATATATATGAACAGTATCGAGTATCGCAACACTCAGCACACAAACAACGTCACATCAGTGGCGCTGCTGAATATTTAACTATTCGAAAGATCTCGTGAAAGCCTACTTGAATAAAGCATTATTTTGATTTGAATTTCATTGTTGGTTGTCGGTGTTGCCATACGATATTTATGATTTGCAAATACCTCCGCCGCCAGCTCTCGGCTCGTAGCGATGTAGCTACAATGTACATTCGTAATGTGCCAAGAAGATGTAGTGATTCTTTGTGATAACATTAGAGGAAATCATTTTTTTTTTTTTTTTTTAATCTATAAGTTTTAAGGGACTTTTATTATAAATAACATGTCAGTCCCATCGTACCCTAATTAACAAGAGGAAATCATACTCCTGCATTGAGTTAAATGACATTTGCAAATCACAGCTATCGTCATTTTGTTTGTGGTATAAACCTACACAAGTAATGTTTTGTTTGTAAACCGATGAGAATTAACTTTAAGAGTTAATACTTCAAGTGGCAAGACTTGACCCATTAAATGGTAAGCTTAATGCAGCCCATGGTAGGCGTTTGCCTAGCAACTACGTATTCATGCAGGTGCCTAGCCGTTTGTTCCCGTGGCTCAGTTATTAGGCGGTGAGTCGGAACACCGTGGGGTTTTAGTCGGTTGAAGTCCGACATAACCTTCTTGCCTCCCCGTGGCGAAAAGGTATCCATGAGGATTTCCCCACGTTAAAAAAAAAAAAAAAAGGTGCCTAGCCGTTCTATGATAAAAAGTTAAAGAAGAAACTAGATTGATAAGTTGCTAGGCGCACTCCTTGAAGTAGCTTATAGATAACGTAAAATTTAAAAACAAATATTTTGACATAATACAATTATACATTTCGTATATAAAATTGACAATGTATTTATATAATGATTTATTTATTTTGCTATCATCCGCGAAAATTCGGCGAACCCATGCGACAACGTCACCCAGGTCCGACAAAATACTCTCTAGGTACGTTTCACCCCGAAACCGGAGCATCCTCAGGAGATGTTGACTCTACAACGTGCAATTGCAAAGCTAGTGCCTATTGCACTTTGTCGTGACGTTGTCGCATGGGTTCGCCGAATTTTCGCGGATGATAGCAAAATAAATAAATCATTATATAATCATGATGAACTTCCGCAAAGTAACGCCTGCTTCTATCCGACAATGTATTTCACTTACTTCAAATACTTTTAATATAGGTAGGAGCTTACAAAATTACAGAGCTAACAAATCTTTCATAATAAACGAAAACAGCAATTCAATATAATAAAATGTAAGGATGTTGTAGATGATTATAATCGACGTAGATACGTACTACAGAATAAATTACAACACAATTGTTTAGTTGCTCCCTATATTGAATATAAATAAGTACCTACGATAAATTACCTACTTGTTATTATATATTATAATAAATTATTCTAAAAGAAAGCTTTCGGTACTTGAAAGCTTATTGTGAGCTTGTTTCAAGGGGAATTAATTTTCTCCCGTAGATTTTATTCATGTTTGATGTATTTTATTGCTTTTATATATTTGAAGTGCTTTTAGATAAATTGCTTTTTGCATATTTTTATTCTATGGCAAGTTAGCCCTTGACTGCTATTTCATTGGATGTTAAATGATAATGCAGTCTAATGAAGGTGGGCTTACTTGGAAAAGATACCCATACGGTATGCAGCATCGTACCGGAACGCAAAGTCACGGTAGGGCGGTAATTAGCCACTGTCGTAACCAGGACTACACTAGTCCTGAGCCAAGTTAAAGAAATATAAAACCCACAACCCAGAATCGAACCTATTCTCTATTAAAAATTAAGTCATTATATTATAAGAGACGTTGACGGCTGCCGCAGATCATTGGCACAGACATGTCGACGGCTGCCGCTGACACGGCGACAGCCGGCGATTTTTTTAAATAAAAATATATAAAACCCACATTTGACCCCAACCGATAATCGAACCTATTGTAAACATTATACCCAACTTTAGAGCCGTGATAGTCCAGTGGATATGACCTCAGCCTCCGATTCCGGAGGGTGTGGGTTCGAATCCGGTCCGGGGCATGCACCTCCAACTTTTCAGTTGTGTGCATTTTAAGAAATTAAATATCACGTGTCTCAATCGGTTAAGGAAAACATCGTGAGGAAACCTGCATACCACAGAATTATCTTAATTCTCTGCGAGTGTGAAGTCTGCCAATTCGCATTCGTGGTGGACTATTGACCTAACCCCTCTCATTATGAGAAGAGACTCGAGCTCAGTAGTGAGCCGAATATGGGTTGATGACGACGATAAAACTTCTTTCACTTTGTCAGAAAGCTCTTTTAATTATAACGTTAAATGTGCGTACTCGAGAACAATTAAAGCAAGGCATTCTGCGTTGAACGTTGTATCTTAAAGCCAGGTCGTAATATCGTGTATTATGAACAACAATATCATAACATCAAACTGTGTTAGCCAAACATCTCAGCCATATTACCATACTGCGTTACAATGTGGACCTGCTCTCACATGAACGCGCTTAGTTACACCCTCGGTTTAGTTAACCAGTCTACCCTAATATTATTAACTAGCACACACCACGCGGTTCCAACCGCGTAGTTAATGTTCCGTGGGAATACGGGGTTGAAATATATGTCTTTGGGCTATGACAGTCGCAAACAACGTGGTTTTCTATTGGTGAAAGAATTTTCAAAATCGGTTCAGGATATCCAGAGACTACTCCCTACAATAACACAAACTTTACCTTATTACAATATTCGTATAGATACGAGTAAGTATAATTTGTAGTAGATTAAGAACCTGACAATTTTTTTTTTAATATGGAATAAGCTCGCGCTTGACCACAATCTCACCTGATGGTAAGTGTAGATGTGGTGGTGAAACGCGCTTGCCTAGAAGATGCCTACTCACTCTATTTTTATTGTACGAATTAGGAAACACTGACTTCAGTAGACAATTTCATACCTCATGCGTATAAGAAACGAAGAAACAAATCGCTTCGTACGAGTTCTAATTTAATGCGATACGGATTTGAGAACGCCTATCATTAGTCGGAGACACTGTGCGAGGAGTGGGTATGACAATAGTCCAATGGGCGGGGAACGATCGGCCTCATTATGGGGCTTTTCAGAGTTATATAAGAGCTGAAAGCTTGTCATTCCACGCAGCAGAGGTACGTAAATGCAGTAGGAGCAGTCATGGTCATGGCTACTTCAGAGGATACAGTGAATCATAAATATTATCTTATATTGATAATGATTTATTGGATTTATTATACTTGATAAATATGGGTGTTGAGTATCAAAGAGCATTCCCCCTTCTGAATGGAAATGAATATATTTAACAAAGGCTTAAAATATCATCGGATTTCGATAACAAAAGAAATTTTATGCAATATTATTTCAAATTATTCCGATTTAATAACATTTTGTATGCATGTATTATTTTGCCATTATTTGCGCCGACATTAATTCGTAAACAGACGCTGATTCACAGTATTATCATATCGATAGCAACGAGCAGCGCCTGCAGCGTACCGAACGAATTATTCGCGTTTAATTCATTTATCAGTTAATGATTTATGGATTATGTAATTTCAAGTATGAAATAACTAGTCAAGCTTTGCTGACCAGTTTTGAGAACCAGCTCATGACTAAGGGCCCCGTATGGGTTCAAAACTAGTCGGGCATACTCCGACCTAATATCACGTGAGTTTTAGCCGTGTTTCATAATCTATTAATGTGAATAACACTCACGATAGTTTAAATTCTAAAAAATCTTTGCTTTGACAGACGCAACTAACCAAAAACCATTTTCTTAATCAATTACTATGCCTCGTAATACTACAACCTAATTTGTTTTATGTTTTTTCTATACAAGTTAGCCCTTGACTACAATCTCACCTGATAGTAAGTGATGATGCAATCTAAGATGGAAACGGGCTAACTTGTTAGACATAGGATGAAAATCCACACTTATTTCGGTTTTTACACGACATCGTACCGGTACGCTAAATTGTTTGGCGGTACGTCTCAATCGGCCCAGCTAGGGACCCAGGTCCTTCGTCTTGTAAATACACTGCGCCACGAAGGTCGTCAATCTAATTAAATTAAATAATTAAAAAATAAAGTAAATGTGCTACAACTATGTCGTGTGCAAGTCGCACAAATTAAACCGAAACCCTCAGAGTGCGGCGCCAATTTCCTTTTCGTTTGCACATCGCGTCGCTTCGCGGAAGTGCTACAAAATTAGCTTTTTTGAAAGAAAAATGTACAATCTTTTATACGAAATACATGAAAAATCATACAACTCCCGTTTTTTTTCCTGTGAAACATACTCTAATTAACTCCTGTATATTTAAAACCATATAGAAACACAAAGTATAGAAACTAAAACGTTTGCACATTTAATATAATTACAAAAGTGTGAAAGAAATTCTAAAAGAAGAATAACAATATAATTTTATACAAAAAATAAGATTGTAGTTTTCTGTTCACGCTAATAATGTTACAAATAATGACTACTTTCAAATGGATTTTGAAAAATAATTAATGTTTGCAGGTGTGATGTGCGGTATAGTAACACACACAGAACATAAAGCAGTTAAGTTGCGCTTAATATAAGCGGGGTACATACTCATACATACCTTAACTAATTATTTCAACGTAGACGCAACGGTTAACTCTAAAATACTTGAAAAATACTAAACACCACATTCCTTCTCTACTAACAACACAAAAAATAGTCAATGAGTAATGTAAAAATAAATAAAAGAATTGTCTGTGGCATCGTAGCTTCAAACCGAAAGGACTGATTATATTGTAGTTTTCCTTATACGCTGAAAAGCCGATCCGAAAATAAAATTTCGATTTCAGATGTAACATTCGCTATTTTATATACCAGATTTTAATATTTAACTTTAATTTTTTTTAACTAACTTCTTATCTGCACAAAATTCTATCGAAAAGGCACCCTTCCCTTGCTATAGTATAGTATAGTACGAGTATACACCCCTGTTCGCAGAAGTAGCTCAGCAGCTTATGTTCTGACGCTCTCGACGTGAGCTCGGCCGCCTTCGCAGCATAAACATAAATCCTTTTTTATGAGTACCGACAAATCCTCCCCCTCCCCCACCCGCGCAGTAAACCGGAAATAAAATAAACAGCTACACAAAGCTCCCGATATCCGTATAAAGGTTCCAGGCGGGAGATGTATCGGAGGTCGTAAATATTCTCGAACCTTCCAACTAATTCTATTACGTGACGACTTGTATTCAGCAAGCATACTTCATGATTACGTAGGAAAGTTGATATTGACCCGACCGCCCACTAAGTGGACCGAGGACATCAAGCGGGTTGCCGGGAGCTGCTGGATGCTGGCGGTTTGAGACAGTTTTATTTGGAGGTCTATACAAGAGGCCTATGCCCAGCAATTGATGTATGTATATCGGTGTGATGATTCTTAAACTTGACGTCTCAAATGTTTCGTTATAACATCGATATATCCCATCATTACCATTATAATCTGACAGTGATCGTTACCAAGTCAGTCAAACATTGTATAACCTGTTAACGTAAGTACCGCGTACCCGGCTAAAGCTCCAAATCCCTTATCCTATAAGAAAAGAGACCTAGCCCTGCAGTAGGCCAATGATAATATTATAATTCCTTGTTAACAGTTTAAAAGAGGCCTGCTAGTTGTCCCGCAGTTGACAATAAGCTGCCCGTAGTATCCCGGGTCATTGCCATCTAGTTAATTAATTCACCAAAATGTTCCCGCTAGCCCGGCGCCGACAGGGCTCGCGCGACGGGCCTTCTACCCGAGATTTATTGTTGCACTACTGAGATATATACACGCTATAATACTGACAGAAAGGACAACGTGAAAATTTATTCAATCCAATTCCATAGTATGCAACTTCTGTGCTGCCCTAAGAGACTCGTTCCAGGCTGTCATCTACATCTAGTATTCGGGCCCTAGAAAGTTTGAACGTTGCTAAAAGTATTGGAAATGTATATCCTCAAAAGTTTTTGAGAAATCTCAAGCGCGTTTTATAAACTGAAGGTTATTTCTGGTCTGTGTTCAACCCCCATAACTCATATAAGGTGTTTCTGTGTGATTCAAATTTTTAAAACTACTACATTTACTGCGAGTACCGGCATAAGAAGAAATAATTATATACCCTCGTCGGTAATTATTTGAGATAAGAAATAAATGGTAGAAAATATTTGCATTGCACTGCAAATAGGTTGCCTAGTTAAATTGCGTCCTGATCATATTATACTAAGTGATTAAATTTTCAATAAAATATATTTAATCCGCTTTGCTAAAATAAATCGTTTTCAGTGCCAACAAGCACATCAGATCAACTGGCCTATTCGTTTATTAATTTGACTTTTATTATCAACCTATTAAAATAAACATCATATCAACTGAGAAATATCATAAACCTACTGTATGATATCCATGAAGGGTAGGCACCGGATTACATCTAATACATAGAATATCAATTTCGTATATGCCCACTGTAAGGTCCCTTGTCCTTACTGTAATAGCAGTAAGTCACCGTCTCACCACTACACTGTTATACACTATAATGGCCAGCGGCACACGTCCGCCTCCTCTTGATGCCAGCGATAAACTGCCTGCCTCGCCCCACTACCGGTGTATATATACACAAACACTACACCCACTATACGGCAAAGATAGAGAATTAGCCTGTTGACCTAATTCAAAAGTATTTTTTTTAATTATAACTAGCGGATGCTCGCGACTTCGTTTGAAATTCAGGTTTTAACTAATCCCACGGGAATCATAAATTATAATAATCTCTACGTATAATAACGTTGAATAATCGTGGTTCGGGAGCGTGCGACGTGGTCCAGTGTCCGGTGTCGGGGTTCTCACGATACATTTTAATGAATCCCTTCACAACGATCCCTTCCCGTGATGTTGCCGGTAACGAGGCCCGTCGACTCGCACTCATAAAGTGAAGGTGCCCTCATAATTAATTACCTGCCCAGTGCCCAGCGCCCACCCGAGTGATGATCGTTACTGCCGTGTTGTTAAGTGTTTGTTATTAATATTTTTTTAGCAGACTCAGAAATGGATTACAAAAATAAGAAAACCAATGTCGAACAAAATTAAACTAACCAAAATAAGACCCTAGAATGGCAGAGAATGACCTTGAGTGGAGTCACGCACTTGTGAACGTTGTGTGTGGTTTAAGGATCCTTTGACTGTTAACAAACACTCCCTTTTTCCATTCAAGTCACTCTCCCCGCCTATCCCAAGTAACCTATAATGAATTACACAACAAGAAATGTAGACGGCTCGAAAGCCACGAGTATACTGAAGCCGACCGCACGACGAGCGCCTTATATCGCAAGTCGTTCCCGCCAAACGATCGGTACCCCTCTCTAACTCCCTACTCCTTACGGAACCAAGTCACGCCATCTAACGTCGGCACGAGCCAACACCAGATCGATAAAAAATATACAGATGCTATAGTTCAACAAAGTGCCTAATGGGAGTTTGCAATGTTTTCATACTGTGACGATCGCGTAACCGTAAACTTGAATTTCTAAGAAATGAAACAGCGTCATCTAGTGGCACAACTGTTTCAATTCCTTACGGTTACGCGATCGTCACAGTATGAAAACATTGAAAACTCCCACTAGGCACTCTGTTCATTATTGTTATCAAAGTCTTTGTGTTCAAGATAACATCGTCAGTAACATGAATAGAGCCCTGGCCTGTGCCACGCCACGTACTTACTAACTCGGAGCTTAACTCTATTTAAGCCAATTGAATGGCTGAATACATTATATTCAAACATAATTGCTCAAGATTTGCATTCAAATTGAGTCGCAATCGAATTGAGTAACTAATTCGTGGAAGTTGGTTCAATGGTAACTAACTGAGATGACTATAGTTGGGGGTAGTTGCGCTTCGCCTTACCACAATGGCTACCTATATTACAGACAATTCTGTATTGTCTTCAACATTGAAAGCGATGGGTTCAAATGACTTGAGCTCATGGACTTAGAGCCTGCAATAGCTAGACATTTGTTTTTAATTATTTACAAGTTAGCCCTTGACTACAATCTCACCTGATGGTAAGTGATGATGCAATCTAAGATGGAAGCGGGCTAACTTGTTAGGAGTAGGATGAAAATCCACACACCTTTCGGTTTTTTCGACATCGTACCGGAACACTAAATCGTTTGGTACGTCTTTGCCGGTAGGGTGGTAACCGAGAAATAGTGTTTCCATACCTTTCTTATTTTTTCAAGTCCTATCCAACGACACCCCACGCTCTGAGATAAATAAGTAAAAAAAAGTCATCCCCACTTTACGTATACGTAGTTTACACTTTATATATAAAAATATTTTTCGAGATTTTATTTTACAACTTTATCGACATTTTAATATATGCTAAATTACAGCTTTCTAGTAGCAATAGTCTTTGAGCTACATCGCGGACAGACAGACAGACGGACGGGAATAACGAGACTATAAGAGTTCCTTGTGGACTACGGAACCCTCAAAAGAGCAAAAGAAGATTGTACTGGTCGACCACAGACTTGATTAATATACAAGAAATACTCAATTTATGATGAAGGTGTAGATATTTTATTCGAATACACATTATAATTATAAATCATTAATTCTTAATAAATTCAGTAAACGATTAGTAAAGTTAGAGACTAATGGAGGCTGAGACTAATCTTGTCCTAGACAAAAAAATCCTCATCGGATTGTAATTGTAATGCACAACAGTAAAAACGAATTTCATTTTTTTTTTAGGTTTTTGTAATTAAATAAATAAAACATGTAGAGTAAACAATGATCTGTTTACGCCAGTTGCCGTTCAGATTATATTATAAACATAACGTCAGTTGCGTTCTACAAATAGAAACTTCTCAGAAAAATATTCTTCTCAACAAATGAACAAAATATCTCTAACAAGAAAACTTGACTTCTTTAAAAACTTAAATGACTGCCACTCGACTCAAATCGAACGCTAACTATTTATAGTGTAAGAGCTCGTGTTTCTAACAAATCATTAAACGTACCTGTTGAGCTTAGACAGTGCTGACATTGAGAGGTAACAGATTTGACGGTCCACAATCTTAACCACTCAAGTGTATTGTAATTTAATTTTAACAGGAGTCCAGGGAGTACGATAATTCACCTCCCCGTCAGACAGCGAAGTGGCTGGGTCTAAGATTTGATTGTTTTTTTTTTATTTACTAAATAAAATATGTCTAAACACATGCCGTGGATGTAGTAAGCAGGGTCACTGCCCAAGCGCTACGCGGCGGAAGTTACACTTCGCAACTGAAGAGATGATGTCTGCCTTGGTTGCCTACGGTAAAAGCATGAGTTGACGAACATTCAACTTTAATAAAATCGCGAAGGTCTGACGACACTGGCTCTTCCACTATAAATGTTTTCCACGAACCGCCTCATCGCCGCTCCCAGCTGAACAAATCCAAACAAATATCAATTTGAACTAAATCATTCTTACAATTTTTATATTTGACTGTACATCGTATAACTTGTAAGTTTCCACCGTCTCCCTCAAATCCATTCCAACTGTCGAACTAACATGACAAATGTATGAAATAAACTTAATTTAAAGTGCATAAAGTGTGTGATTTATGAGACGCGGACTCCATTCTACGAGTAGCTACTCTTTAATATTACTGTCAAATATATTAATTAGTTCATAAATCATCGCTTGGATGTCAGTTTTTATAGAAACCGATCTTCTAGAATAGTATATAATAGAACTTTACATAATTATAAGCTGTTAATAATAGTTTACAAATTAAAGAAGCACTTGTTGTTTTATTTACATATTTATGTAGAATGAAAATTAAAAAAAAAATCAATACCTATTTTTGTTTGAGCACAATTAACAAATGGACTCGTTTAAAGAGTTGAAGTGCGGAAGTGAAGCGGCTTGAGGTTTATCGCCGTCGTAATCACACTTAGCACTACATGTACCGCCTCACAGCTCCGTCGAGGCTGCTCTCAGACAAGCCGGGAGTTACACAAACATTTGTACAACCCGCAATGTACAATGCATTACCATTTGCAAACAAAACTGTAGGCTCGCACTCCTACAGTTTTGACTGAAGAAGTTAGAAAATTTATTTGGAAAAAAACGATGAACGATATGAAAACGAAACAGTTTATTAAATTACCAAATAAAATATCAGATCTAGAAAATACGAGATACTTACTTTACTTAGATATACCCCACTCACTTTGTGGGATCAAATCTAGATACAGTACGGAATTGATCTATGCGAAATGTGCCAATGTGTTCTAACTCACGACTCTTTTATACTTACCTGGTAAACCAAACATCACCAAACCTAAAGTGGTAAACCAAACATCTACTATAACTAAGTATAACTGCACATCCCTCGATGGGCATCAAAAAATCGAATGGGAATACTTTTAACACGCGCTGCCAAAGTTACACTTTGCAACTTTGAGAGATTATGTCTACCGTGGTTACCTAGTTAGAGAATGAGCAGACGAACATTTAGTTTTAATAAAATCGCGAAGGTCCACACTGGCTCACACAATTAATCAACTAATGAAAGCTCAGAATTTGTTTAAGTTTAAAAAAGGTTTCGACCATTTGTTTTCTTTACTACGTAAAATGCGAACTTTGTACCGCTCGCAGTCCTTCAGCTATTTGAAGCGAATCGAATCAACATCTGTGAAAGTAGCGATAGTGTTACATCGACCTTGGCTACTGTTTCGGATAACGATTTACCTACGTTTAGGTTGTTTGTTTGGAACTTGATGTCTGATTAAAGTTTCGTAAGAGTCATCCGTGGCGTGATAACCCAGTTAGAGCCGTGATAGCCCAGTGGATATGACCTCTGCCTCCGATTCCGGAGGGTGTAGGTTCGAATCCGGTCCGGGGCATGCACCTACAACTTTTCAGTTGTGTTTAAGAAATTAAATATCACGTGTCTCAATCGGTGAAAGAAAACATGGTGAGGAAACCTGCGTACCAGAGAATTATCTTAATTCTCTGCGTGTGTGAAGTCTGCCAATCCGCATTGGGCCAGCGTGGTGGACTATTGGCCTTATCCCTCTGATTCTGAGAGGAGACTCGAGCTCAGCAGTGAGCAGAATATGGGTTGATGACGAAGAGTCATCAGGTGTTATTCTCCCCAAATCATCAACATCCAGCACGTAACATATATCACTTATATATTACTAGCAGACGCCGCGTGATTTTACCCGCGTGGTCCTCGTTTCCGCAGAAATATGCGGACAAAACATAGCCTACAGCACTTGGGGATAGTGTATCTTCCCAACAGTGAAAGAATTTTTCAAATCGGTTCGATAGTTCCAGAGCCTATTCAAAACATACAAACGAACAATCAAATCTATAAATTCTAGTAGACAGGCTGTTCGAGCGGCGATGTTTGGTGTATCGCCTTACACTATACTCATCTAGCGCTGAAAGTAAAGACGAGGGTAGCTCGGGTGTCACGACGACATAATGTATTCAACAAGTTTCGGGAAGTGCGCCTTAATTGGGTGAGTATTAATATTAACGGCGTTTCCCGACTCATTACGGTCGCGTAAATCGTCCGCTTGTAACCACTTCTACTTGCTACACTGCGAGCGGTGTTTATACCAATCATTATCAACGTATTTAAACGCCTCACTACAGGGTGAGGCCTCCCTACTTATGGGAGAGGGGATATGCAGCTTAGACCCACCAGCATAAGCAATGGACCAGTGTCTAACTCTGATGCATATGCGTGTTGGCGGGCTTAGGGTGACAATTATGATGATCGGGACCGACGGCTTGACGTGCTCTCTGAGGCACGGAGGTGTAACTGAATTTTTTTTTATATTCTACAATCTCACCTGACGGTAAGTGATACAGTCTAATATGTAAGCGGGCTAACTTGTTAGGAGGAGAATGAAAATCTACACCCCTTTCGGTTTCAACACGGCATCGTACCGGAACGCTAAATCGCTTGGCGGTACGTCTTTGCCGGTAGGGTGGTATCTAGCGACGATCGAAGCCTCCTACCAGCCAGACCTGGACCAATTAAGAAAATCTCAATCTGCCAAGCCGAGGATCGAGCTCCAACATCCTATTTGTAAATCCACCGCTCATACCACTGCGCCACGGAGAACGTCAAACTGAACTTTTAAAAGAAAGACTCAGCATTTCATACAGCACGATCCAGGATTCGAACCCAGGGTCTCGTATTTTAAAACCACACAGGCTTACCACTAACCACTAGACCAAGGTACAGAAATACTCTTATTTTGTAGATTTTCGTTTAGTGTTTTGGGAAGATCACGATCTGCGAATATTTTCTCCCAAGATCACTAATAACTGACACCGGTGACTACAAAATGGAGGCCGTAAGGAGAGCGTAAACGGCCAAGGTATCGGGGCGCAAAATTAAACTTTCTTTATCCTATGTATGCAGACTTTTTGTTAATTGAATGGTTTTGGGCAAACTCTTAAGTAAATTACCTCGTTGGTCAATCATGAGGTCATAGATTAGTAGCGATTATATTGATATATTTAACCGACTTCAAAAAAAGTAGGAGGTTCTCAATTGGACGCGTATGTTTTTTTTTATGTTTGTTACTACGTCACTGGCTTGGCACCGCCTTCAAAGTGATCAGAAGGTAGCACATATGATGTTATTTTTAGCTTTTTAGTTTATTTTTGTGATTTTGAAGTCGGTTCAATTTTTTTGTTAAAAAGATTTTATCTGTTTTCCTATATGGATTTCAATACAAAAACTGATCAGGACGATGGATGGAATGTAAGTTAAAATAACGCAAGAGATCAAGAGCTTTAATACACTAATTATTTTAATGAAATCAGTAAGTAATCCGGAAATTAGTAGGTAGTCCAGATTTGGTAAGTTGTTGTTTGTTTTACTGTGGTATCACTTAGAAGGAACAAGTTCTGTAAACCTGCTTTCTTATGAATAAATGAATTATTATTATTATACCCCCGTGTCTCGAAGATCATGTTATACCGACATTATTGGTTATCATTATCTGAAAGTGAAATTAAAAGAGTCAAACAACATCTCCCTAAACCTACGTACTTATATAATGATTTATTTATTTTGCTATCATCCGCGAAAAGTCGACGAACCCATGCGACAACGTCACCCAGGTCCGACAAAACACTCTCTACGTACGTTTCACCCCGAAACCGGAACATCCTCAGGAGATGTTGACTCTACAACGTGCAATTGCAAAATTTTGCAATTGCACAATGGGTTCGTCGACTTTTCGCGGATGATAGCAAAATAAATAAATCATTATATAATCATGATGAACTTCCGCAAAGTATTGCCTGCTTCTATCCAATACCTACGTACTTATCTATTCTTAGCCCACCTACTTTAGTTGTAACAACGTGGTGAGTCTAGCTCTATATCCCTCTTCAATAATTTTATGTAGGCTACCATTAGTAAAACAGACAAGTAGGAACACAAGAGTAAGGAGAAAAGTCTAAAAAAATATGATATACTTTGTAAGTTTCATTTAATGTTATTTAAATATCTACTATCAAAGTATCCAATAGCGTCTGATCTATAAAGAAGCCCGCAATGGAGTCGGCCTTCTTTTGTAATCAAGACCCAAATATTTCTGTGGATTCAGATTTACCTTCAGTCCATATATTTGTATGCAATTATGTACGAGTATGTACTCCAAGTTTACGACGATCGTCACGAGTGGCAGTAACGGATGGCGGTTTACTGCGATCATCACTTTCAGACTCTTGTCCTATAGCTGCAGAATCAGGTCAATGTCCTGTACATAATTCATTCAAATTGAAAGTTCTTGGTGCATTTGAAGCGTCCAGAAGATAATGAGCTCAAGGAATAATACTAGAAACTACCTTGTCGTTCAGTGGTTAGTCTATGCAGCCAGATGAGGATCTGGGTACGAATCCAGGGTGATGAAATATTGAACTTTTCTCTCTTCCAAGAAGTGTTCAGTAGCAACCCATAAACGATACGTAACTTGAGCCCTCAGTCCTGGTCCTGGTACCTGATAATAAATATTGTAGAAAACCGGTAAAGACGTACCGTCAAGCGATTTAGCGTTCCGATACGATGTCGTGTAGAAACCGAAAGGGGTGTATGCGGATTTTCATCCTCCTCGTAACTATTTAGCCTGCTTTCATCTTACATTGCATCTTATCTTACGAGTACCATCAGGTGAGATTGTAGTCAAGGGCTAACTTGTAAAGATAAAAAAATCAGAGCCGGCTAGTCCTTTCAAATCCTATTTACTCTTCAGTAACAAAATTTTCATATAAACTAAGATTTCAAGGGAATATTTGGCAGTCCACGCGAGAGACGGATCTCACGAATATTAAATGACCTTGTAAATAACGGAGTTTTCTTTTCACAGCAGCTAAAGGTGATCTCGGAGAAGTACGAATATAATGTTATTCCTGACACCTACAGCTACCCACAGCTACCCACAGCTACCCACAGCTACCCACACTTGATCTCGTTATCTGAAAAGTCCACAGATCTGTTGTCGGGAAACATTATTCAATAAAAACTGACGTGCACATTTTTATTTTTATTTATTATTTTTTTATTAACACGCATCATCATCATCATCATCATCATCATCATAAGCCTATTTTTAATGCCAGATGGGCATCGTTGTCCCCTTGAAGATTCAAAACAATATAGGAACCTTGATTTATTAGGTTGGTTCGTAATACAACTTCCAATTTATTTTAAACTATTCATAATACTCCACAATATCAACTTGTTGCCTTTTCACAAAGAACTGCTGACGTTACGATGTTAATGTAATAATACAATTCAAATTTTGTCTAGTGTTTTTAATGGTTCTACATCCGGTTCAAAGGGCACATTTAAGTGGGTCGATTTTACGAAAAACAGCATTTTTAATTGATAAAAAATATTAAAAACTAGCGAATGCCCGCGATTTCGTCCGCGTGGAATTGAGTTTATCACAAATTCAGCGGGAACCATGGTCTTTTCGAGGACGAAAAGTAGCCTATGTGTTAATCCAGAGTAAAATCTATTACTATTCCAAATTTCAGCCAAATAAACATACATGCACACTTACACACACACAAACTTTCGCCTTTATAATATTAGTGTGATAATCCTATTTTAGCAACAATCCACCGAGATATGTATATTAAGATATTAGTAACAGTTATTTTAAAAACGTATCAGCAGAGGCCAGTGCAGTGAAAGTGTGTGTGGTGTGTGGCTAGAACCTGTCGTTACGAAACGCTCGCTATCAGCGCTCGCTATCGACCGATGGTATCGCTAATGACTTTCGCACTCGATCGTAAGATACGCATCTGTTCGCCGGCCGGTAATACTGCTCTATATTTAGCTTGCGAACAAATGTTTTGCCCCTAATCCTGGCTTAGCGGGTATCACTTAAGGTTATAATACTATAAGCTCGAAGCGATAGATTTGTGCAGTGGTATTGTAATAACAAAAACAAAACAAGTAGAATTATTTTGTGGCATAGTTCACTAGTACGCAATGTTTGCCTCTTTGCATTATCGCGGTCAAGCTATACTAATATTTTGCGGATGCGGATAGGCAGACTTGACACACGCAGAAAATTAAGAAAATTCCTTTATATTAAAAAATTCCATTACATTATTATTAAAGGAAACCTGCATACCAGATATGCAGGTTTCGTTTACCGTTTTTGACACTGTTTATAATATTTCTATTTAAGAAATTAAATACTAATATTATAAACAGGTAAAGTTTGTAAGGTTGTAGGGGGTAACCTCTGGATTTACTGAAACGATTTTAATAATTCTTCTACAGTAGAAAGCCACGTTATTTGCAAGTGGCATAGGTTATTTTTATCCCTGTTTTCCTACAAGACCGGGATTTACGTGAGCCATTCGCTAATAACAATTAAAAATAAAAACTTAGTCTCATTATATCAATAAAGTTCATTTCTAGACTAGGTAACAGAATATTAAAAATATTTTTGTCATTGGATTGGTTAACCTTCAGTAGCAATATCGCACATCATTCCAGATTGATCGCAAAGGGAAATATAAGCGTTCCGTTTTTGTACTACGTACGTTCGGAACCCTAAAAAGTGGAGATTTTCCTCAATAAGTCAAAGAAAATCAAATAAATGCAAAACTGAGCGCCGCACGAGGACGCGGCGCTCGCACGAAATCGGAAAATCTGTTGCAAATCTTTTAAAGTCGGAATGTGAACGCCCGAGTTGCCGCCAACTGCGGCATCGCTCTCTGGAGCTATTGTTCAATATGGTCTTAGGGCCCAGCCACACGCGCGACCGGAACATAACCTTAGCACACAATAAAATGAACTATTTTAACTTCAATTACTTACATAATCGTCACTGTTAACTGTTATCGGCACCATTATATTTTGAGCTTTAAACCAAAAAATAGTTTTGCTCCAATATTCATAAATACACACAAAAAGCAACAGTATGTAAGACCTCGTACAACACGCAGATTGTTATAGTGCTAATATTGTTTTAGTAATCTGCAAGTTTAACTAAGTCGCGATACATTATTTTAACTATGATACGACCGTACGAGTGACTCAGACCATGCGGTATAACCGGGCGATTAGTCGCTCGTTACTTTAACGATTTGAAACTGTCGAAGCCATCTGAGGAAATTTATCTATTATTTCCAAACCAGTAGTTTGAACTCTACAAATAGTCCGACTTGTCATTTAAAGAGTGCTTTTAAACATCAAATGCTGTTTTAATGTTTAATTTAAGAATTATAAATTCGTAAAGTACCTCTCTGAGATGAGGCGAAGCATTCAAAATCGCTTAACGTAATCCTCGCTGATATTGAGTTGATTGGTTCGGAAATATAGAAACTAATATATTGAGCGGGTTTATCCAAATTTGCATAAAATCTCGTTACGGAGGAGCTTCGTAAGGTTGGCCGGCCGCCAGCGTTTCAACATTTAACGGCGCACTTTAGAACCGCGGCCGTAAGTTAAAGGAGTTATTGTAATTTTTAATGTTTTCGGAGTAATAACAGAGTGCACAATAAACCCAAAACCCAAAAGCGGGTCATTGCGAGCCGCTTATATCTCGCGGTCGTGGGAGCTTTCACTTCGATAGCGCGATTATTTTGCAGAATTCACACATTTTTAATAAAAGCCGAGTTTTGTTTAATGTTAGTTAGCCGCCTTGATCCGATTGTCGGGTCAAACGAAACCGGTTCGGGACGATTTCGTTAGCTTTGAGTGTACACTCTCTTGAACGGAATGCAAATAACCATGGGCGAGGCATGAGCCGCGTTGCGATGGATACATGCAAATAACTTTAAGCTAATGCGACACATACCGCTATGAAGACTAAAGTGGTATCTTAGCAAAAGGATGTTTCAAGAACATTTAAGTTTTGCGTATTTTCTTTCATTTATTTAGATACCTTCCAATGTGTGGAAGATACGTGACATCGACCGGTTTATCAACGAAAGTTGTTTAGCGACTCCTCACCTGTCAATACTCGTTTCTGTGTAGATATTAATTTAGAAACACCAATCTGATTTGCTAACGCTCCTTCATTTTCACACACAAACGCATTATTGTTTTTACAACCACAACAAAATCGTCTTTCTAGAAAGTTTACTTTAATTTAATTTACCAATTTTAATTAGTGTGCAAAAACCTGACAAAAATGTCTGAAAATATTTAAAAATAATCAAGATTTCTTCTTTCAGCAATCACATTAATTGAGTTTTCGGTTTATGAACATTATGTGTGAGCTCTCACACCAAATGAAGTTTCGACGGATTATCGTCAGTACCGCAGATATCGAGTAACGCGGAAATGTATTTGCATTCAAAAGTTAAATTCTTTCGAAATACGGTATACCGCAGTTTTCATCATCAAATCATGATTTATATTAATAATTGAAAATGAACGGTCCCCCGTTTTATTTAATTTCCCTGCAACCCGCATGATGTCTTCGGTCCACCTAGTGGGGGGTCGATCAACTCTGCGCTTTCCGGTGCGGGGTCGCCATTCCAGCACCTTGGGACCCCAACGTCCATCGGCTCTGCGAACCATGTGGCCTGCCTATTGCCACTACAGCCTCGCGACTCGCTGATCTACGTCAGTGACTTTGGTTCGTCTGCAGATCTCCTCATTTCTGATTCGATCACGCAGAGAAACCCTCTCGCTCCATCGCCCGCTGTGTGACTTTGAGCCTTTTAATAAGGCCATAGTTAGCGACCAAGTCTCGGATCCGTAGGTTATCACGCACTGTTCGAACTCTTTCGTCTTCAGGCACTGAGGAGTTTCGAACGAAAAGACATTACCAATTACGCCACAGATATTGTTACGCGCATATTTATAGCGGAAGAGTGTTTGGATGCATATACTCGTATGATTGTTTGTTTGCTTAAACACGCACATCTATGGATTGAAATAATTGTTTTTGTATAATACAGCTAATCTCAAGCAGAGTGTCATCGCTAACTAGCATCAATGTATTTCAAATCGGTCAAATATATTAGGTTGGATGCTTAGACAGGCATGGCTCTCATTTGCATCAATATAAGCGATGGAGCGCGGCGGGCGGGCGGTCGTAGGGCGGGCGGCGCTAAGTAACGAGGTGTAATCACGTAATGGCCGATTAGATAGCGACCGCTGGCTAGGTGCGCGGCGCGGGCGCTCGCGGCGTGCACTAGTAGCATGACGCTGGTGTGGCTCCTCTATATAATATAACTCATAGGATAAATAAATGCGAAACACCTGTAACGTCTGATTAGTTCGACGGAGCGGATATACTCGTAATACCAACTGTCTAAGACTGCGAGCTGTTTCATAGTTTATATTAGACCGCGTCGCATCGCGCGACCGAACACAGCACCACTTTGTTTTCCACCTAAGTGAGTATCTGCTTGGTCCGTTTATTATAACTAGATCAAAATAATATATCTATTATGACATGAATACTTAGAGGTTCTCATCTTGAATAAGTAGAAGTAGAAATAGAAATAGTTAATAACTTTACTAAATCAAAACTCATAATAAAACTGGTCGAATTCTGTAAATTTGTTCGCAATTTGAAATTTTACTTATAACATTTGTAACAACAAACGTTAGCGTGGCATAACGGATGACAGCGCCATCTAGAATCTATACTTATAATACGAATACTGCACATTTTGTACATTCTGTATATTGAAGATATTTTGAGAAAAATTGTTGGGGGACATTATATAATTGTTACTGAAGTTAAAAATATTTTTTTTCGATTTTTTGTCTGTTTGTCTGTCTGGCCGTGTTTTTTTGTTATTCGGGCATCACGCTAAAGCTACTGAATTAATTCAAATTTTCAAATTCAAAAAACTTGGCGCTGTTTAAGACCATAATACGGAGAAGGTTATAGGATACTTTTATTGCGAAAATAAAATTAGAAGGGGGTGAAATATGGGTTGAAAGTTTTTATGGAATGTTCTTCATTTTTAGAGTTAGAGTTTTAAAAAATTGTGCTTAAATCATAAAAAAAATTACGAAATAGATTGTAATTCAAAAATTTTTAAAATTCAACCCCTAAAGTGGTGAAATAGGGCTTGAAAGTTTACATTGATTTAAACGCAGACGACGTCGCAGGTGTCCGTTAGTACCTTATATTTGTTTGGCCACCTCGTCTCAGAAACTACCTTCTGGACCTGTAGTTCTACCTACGAATAATTTAACTTGACATTTCAAAATCGAATTTTGAAATTCACCTAGCTCCTCCTTTTCAACATACAACTAATAAGTACATACGTGGTCGTACCTTGTACACGTAATAAGCGGTTTAGTTAGTTTCTCATCCTGATATAAAATGGACCACCTGTCGACTATTTTAGGGCTTGACTAATGAGCTTTACGTACGCTCGAATGTTGACAAAGAGCAACTTTTTCAACCTTGCAAACGAAATGCAGCTCTCAGATTAGTTTCGTTTAAAGCGGCGTATTCATCGCTCCGCTTCACGTGTTGCTCGCCTCGCTCGCCTCGCTCGCCAAGCGAAAACAATTCTCACTTCGTTTTAGAATTTGCAGCCGAATTAGAGCATTTTGTAGCAAAATAGAACTCGGAATTCATTCAACTCATTACCATGTAAATAGCTGCATTTCAAAACATATGTCGACCACAATTTACCATGGTATATTTTACTGTGTCAAATTGAATACAAATGTATTTATCAGTTATTTTAACATTTTATGTGTGATGCGATGTCGTTTGTGTAAAGAGCCTCAATAGCTCCGACGTTATGGCACACTGAGAGGTCACGAGTACGATTTTTGTGATTGATTTTTGTGATTATCGATATAATGTGATTCAAGAATTTTTAAAATTCAACCCCTAAAGTGGTGAAGTAGGGGTTGAAAGTACACATCGATTTCCAAGCGAACGAAGTCGCGGGCGTCCGCTAGTAATTATAATTTTTATTTGTAGTTTTAAAATAAATATTACAAAACGAAAAAAAATATATAAATATGTTTATATATAAGTAAAAAAACCAAATATACGTATTTATTTTAAAATTTTCATTTTCTTAAATAACTGGAAAAATATTTATTTATCAAGTATAAAAAAAAAACTTACAAATATATTTAACACTTCTTAGAAAGCTCTTTTATTTTATGTATCACGCGTAACACTTTGTGAACTATTTTTTGAACTGTCCATCTTGCCGCCGCCCCCAAGTGACCGAATAAAAATTAAAATTCATATTATCATATCGTATTAAAAATTTTGAGTTTTAGGTTTGAACCCGAATTCTAGAGGTAAAAAAGCTAATTTCTTTATTTTTTCTAAATTTTAGATTTAGTAGCTTCACAGATCAATCAGGGGGGGGGGGGGGGGGGTGTACCAATTAATTTCTAAATTCCAAAAAATAATATATTTGAGAATCATAACACGCATTTGATGATTTTTTAAGTTTAAAACTGTGAACAGAATGCGGTTTTCATATTATGCATACTCAACTCTCTATGGCACCAGAACTATTAATTAAAAAGGCCTATTGACGATTACAAAACAGACGATTTTATTTATTGCGTCTAAGACGCGTTGAAAAATAGTAAATCATGAAACTGTTATGTACACGTCATACAATTTTGTTGTATCGTGGTATTTAGTTTACGCACTGTGAACTAGATGGCGCCACCACGGAAAAATTACAAGGTAGCGATGTGTTCTTACGAAAGGTATAGGTATGCGGCGTAACAAGTTTACTATTGTGTTGAGACCCTAAGAGGTCCTTACAAGAGTCCTATGTCATTTTTGAAGTGGTAAATACTTTATATTTAAGTTAAACCACAACGTAATTAATTATAACTAATAAACAACATCTATAAATTGACAGTAATATAAAATTATAAAATAAAGTATATACTAATATATTATACCATAGACCAAAATTATATTATAACAATGGTAAATTGTAGTCGACATGTTTTGCATTTATTTACTTTTTGCAGCTAATTAATATGGTAATGAGTTGATGTTGAATGAATTCCGACAGTTCTATTAAGTTATAAACTTTAAATTTTAAGTTTTCGACCAATTAATATCACAATTATTGAATAATATATACCTGGTGTTTCGAAAGTGCTTGTGTTAGGATTAAGCAAACTAGCTTCATAATTGTATTACATTTTTATTTTCATGCTGGCATCTTTGTTCTTACATGTTGTCTAAGTTGTCATTCTGTGATTGGTTGACGCCGGTGGACGTAAAATGGCGGGAACCAATCAGATTTATTTTATCCAAGCTTGAAAGCTACAACTTGACTGGAGACATTATTATTATTTTCATGTTGGCGGTCGATTATTCTCTGTTGAGCGAATCACGAGTATCATTTTTTAAAAAGAGCTACTGAAGAGTTTCTTATCGATTCTTCTCTGCAATGTCTGCAATTCCGAATCGAGAGTAGTTTCACTTCCAACAGAAAGATCATAAAAGTAATAGAAATAAAAGAAGGTATTCAACCAATCAAGAAGTTATATAGTTAGCTTACACTTATAAACTAAGCAGTAAGCCTAATAGAAATAAATGAAATTTGACTCTGACTTTATTTTGCTACAAAATTTTCTAATTCGGCTGCAAATTCCAGTTAGGTAGGTTCAATTTCGAGAAAGAGGTGAACCGCCGAATCCAGCACGGCTGAGCAGCGTTTGGGACATCTTTTCGTTCGGAATTCCTCAGTGCCTGAAGACGAAAGTCTTCGAACGGTGCATGTTCCAGTGATGACTTAAGGGTCCGAGACTTGATCTCTAAATGTGGGCCTTATTATAGGGCTCAAAGTCACTCAGCAGGCGATGGAGAGAGTTAAGCTTGAAGTTTCTCTGCGTGATCGAATCAGAAATGAGAAGATCCGTACACGAAGTCACTGACATAGCTCAGCGAGACGCGAAGCTGAACCGACGACCTACGAATGAATTAATATCAATTCAAGTTGTGCATTAATCTATATTTCATTATGTCATTTCATGTAAACAATTATAAAGTTAATTTTTAACCGGCTTCAAAAAAGGAAGATTTGATTATATTAGTACACTTAACTACGAGTATATCTTTCTTCTTCGTCTTTCATGAACCAATTAGGCGGAAATTGAAGGAATACTTTGAATGAACTTGAAACATTAGAGGTAGTCGGTTCAATGGGGATGATGACTAGGTTTGAATATATTGATTTTTATGATACATTCGGGTAAATAGGGTCAATGTTAACTAATTTATACATAAAAAGCAAAGATTGACTGAATATTTGCAAAATAAATGAGATTATAAAATTTCAAAAACTACTAAATTTTTTTTATCGTAATTAGATGAAAATTCATACAGTTTTAGCTTCCTTACATTAATTGTGACATTTTTTAATATATGAACTATAAAGATAAACGCACAAATAACAAAGATATTAGTAATTTTGTTTGAACGCGCATACAAATCTAACGATCATTACATTGCCTATGACGTCATTTTTTCGAGCCATTTTGTATGAAGCGTTTTTCAGGGATCCGCGGCAGCGCCGCAAATCTGACCCTTTAAATCCCTGTATCTCCGAAAGTAATGATCGCAGATACCCTGTTCCTTTTACAAAATTGCTTTACTATTAGTATACTCTTAATTTATATACAATTTAAAAAACTGTCATCATCCCTATTACATATTGGTTCAAAATCTTTTGAAGCATAGTCAAGTACCCATACGTAATACGTAAGTAGTATTTATGTTATGTTCTATACTTATACTTATGTTCTTGTGTGATGCAAATTGGTTGGTTTCAAGACATTTTATTCTAAAAAAAAGTTCGTAAATGCTTTCTTTACTAACATTTTACCACATCTAGCTAAGGAATTTTGAATTTAACGTTTTAATTGGACAGTTCTTGTTATCTGATCGTATGGCACGTGGTACGTATATAATTGGCAGCTACCAGGGCAACTAGCAGGCCCTCAGGCGTAGCAAGCTGGCGAGCGTCTATTTCCGGTTCGGTTTGGGCACGAATCGCACGTATTCTGTAAATGGCTTCCGATTGAGCCCACGCCGAGCCAAGTTAACATCGGAAACAGCTCTGCCCTGAGGCACACTTGCCTGTAATTGTACTGAGTCTTCTCTGTACAATTACAATAGAAATTATTTTTATTCAAATGTACCAAAAAGTGGCGTTTTAAAATAATTACAAGATATATTTTATTTATAATTCATTATTATTGCACACCATGCAGTACAAATCAACGAATGAAAACAAAATACCTATCACATAAAAAATAAACTCTCTCTTCTCTCCTAGACAACATTATTGTAAAATATTACTGATAAAGTCGCCTCTTTAATAGAAATGGGATAATTAAAGTATTAATCATAGAAACCTAACAATATAAAGTGCGGTGAATTGACTATATATGAATATGAATACATCAACCGTTATAATTATCACTAACGGACGCTCGTTCGTTAGTGTGAAATTCGGTTTATTATAAATCCCGCGGGAACTATGATTTTTTGCGTGATACAAAGTAGCCTATATGTAGCTCAATGACCTTCTCTATAGAGCAGTCAAAGTAGCGTTTAAATTGGTTCAGCCGTTCCAGAGATTAGCCCGGACAAGCAGACACACAAAAATTTTATAAAAGCTTGACTGTGTTTTAGTGCCGTATAAATATGAACATGATAATACACAGTTATCTTGAAATTAGAGACAGATACTTATTTTTTTTTTAATGTGTATTGATAAGTTTTATCTTATATTGTGTAATACGTGTAACAGAAAAGCTTCGCTACGCAAGTAATAAATTACAACTCCTACCGAGAATAGCTAGAAGGTAGTATAATAAAATATCCTATTACAAAAAATATCTACATTACAAAGAAATGACGCTCATCAAGCCTTCGCACCGACAGCGCTCGACGCGTAATGGCGGATGATTTAGAGGAGCTACACCCAAAGTGATCTATATCGACGCAGGGGTCGACGACGACCGGCAAGGGGTCCATATAAATTATTTGTCCTTTAAAATTAGAGACAATCATTTAAAAAAATAATTTTTAGATTATTAATAATGCAACCAAATCATGATCATACTTACGTAGGGTAAGTATGATCATGACTCAAAACTTTCCTAGTGCCCTACATACTTAGGGCAGTTTTGTTTTGTTTTGAGATTTGGTAAAACTATCTAAAGTATATTTGTCTAACTATTAAGGGACGCCAGTACATCTTATTATTAGTAAGTAGCAAGTATAAAAATAATTCTACCTGCATGTAATATTTTTTTTTGTGAATTTGTAATTAATTTCAAATCTCAGAGTTACGCTTCGCGGTTTAAGAGTAATTATTGCTCTACAACCTCAGACGAGGTTTGAGGGCTGAAGATTGTATAGGTGAATTAAAATTTGTATTTCATGAAATAGTGCTATTCCGTAGCTCAGCTGATCAGTAGTAGAAACGGTTCTAAAGAGGATATTTTGCCTTGTCTGACGATTCTCGCTTCGGACGTCCTGTTGAAACAGTTGTCTTCATAAAGTATAGTCGCATTTAAGAAACTTATTGAGGTAGATAGACAAGTAACTTATAAACAAATAAAGAGTTTCTTGAAGAATAATGCAACAATAAATCATAGTATTTTACATGGCCATGTTCAAATTACAAGAATTTGAACAGCGCGTCAAATGGAATTTCATAAGGGTGTTTTGATAAATACCACGGACAATTAAGGGAACTTCTTAACGGTTACCAGTAGCTACCTTGTGTTTGAGCTTGGTTAATTTGTATTGATGAGAACTTTCCATCTAGATAGGTTGTGACTGCCATTAGGGATGTGTTGATAAAGACCAAGGACATAAGGATTATTAAGGGAACTCCCTAATTTTATACACAAAGTATCTATATATTTTGCACTAAAAATGTAAAAACAATAAAAAAATTAATAGAAAAATACAACCGACTTCAAAATCTAAAACGTACCCATTAAACTAAAAAGCTAAAAATAACCACATAATATTATTATATTCTACTTGCTGACTAGTTTGACGACGGTGCTAAGCCGATGATGTATTAATTGAAGCCACGTAAGAATATTAAAAATATATAGTTATTTCAGACAGTGCCCATGCGTTTCTTTCTTCAGTAACGTTTTGAAACTCATCAGCAGGTAGAACATAATAATATTATGTTATTATTTTTCGCTTTTTAGTTCGGGGGATAACTTTTTAGGTTTTGAAGTCTTTTGTATTTTATATGAACATCTTGGATTTTTTATTGACAGGGCTTCATAAATTTAAAATGAATTTCCAAATTTACAAACATGCTGAGTAGGGAGTCTACCCAACAGGGAATAATAGGGTGGTTTATAGGATATTAAACTTTGAGACCTCTCATTTAGATCGGTGATGGCATGGTTATACAGCGTGTAATGTGGCGTGGCTTCGTTTGTGGCGTGTGGCGTGTCACGCGTGGCGTGCAAGAGCAGCTATCCACTGAATGGCGTGGATTAGCCGCGACGTTGATGAATGTGCGCCGGACCCGCGGACACCACAAGATAACACACTAACGACATTCTGTTGCACGATGCTTGTCGTTTTGTTGAACCGTTTTATAACTTCTGGTGGAATTTTACTTTCTGGTATTTTGGGTAGAATGCGCAACACGGCAATTATTCTCGAGACGAGAGAAATAAAAATGTCGTCTAAAAATAAGAATTACCGGTATTTTTAGAATTCGCCGAAATTGGCCGATTTTGTCTTTATTCTTTTATTGAGGAGTAATATCCGTGGTGTATCATTAGAATTAACGAAAAATGCTCGCCTCCTTCTCCATGACTTATTCTACTATTTTCAGTCTGTACAAGTGTGACTGAATAACTCAAATACGATTTGATTAATATAGTTAATTATCATTCTACTAGACTGAAATTATTTTTTCATTTTGAGACGTATTTTTATATATATTTTTGACAATACGAGCCAAAACGCCTGTCGGCCATGATGGTCTATATTTCAACCGTTTCATGACTTCACTATATCAAATCCCTTACAACCGGCTTCCTGTGTAGTTCATTTCTGTCGTCGAGCAGTGCCGAAAACATTTGGGTATGATTCCGCTATTTTACACTCGTCGACTAACTTTTTGCGTATGACACGCCTTATTCCAAATTGAACTTTATGTTTATGGAATTCCAAAATTAAAATCACACTAACAAAGCTGCTATGGAAACGAACGATGTCCCAGTGCTGTAATTTTACAGAATGCAGGCGCTGTGCTTAAAGGCTCGCATCACGACGAGCTCGTTATTACCATATATCAGGTATCATGGAGTAAGTCAATTATATTATACTTAGCATTTCTATCAATCGTTAACAATCAACCCGAAACAAACAAAGAATATTACCCCCCCCCCCCCCCACACACTAATCTTAGCAGTCTTTTTGTTTTTTTAAAGGGAAAGTTTGTCATATTAGGCTAGGCTAGCCTGTTAACTGGAGCAGCGAGGTCTAAGCTCCGAATTCCGCTTTTATGTATTCGTTATTTTTGAAAAGCTTTTTGACTCGTACGGCAACTTAACGACATATAGTGCATGTGCTCTCGGCCTAAGTTTCCGCGCGCCTGACGCTTATGAATAGAATTACGTAAATTAGTTTTATGTCAGCGGACGCGAACTTTGTGAATGGAAATGTTTTGACGGACAAAATGAAATGGATGTTTTTGAAATGTGTTATTCGCCTTTCATTACATCGTTTTAATGATGGATCTTTCAATCTTTTGAATTTTACGTTGGTACTTACCGAAGAACTGACTTGTTGGTGAGTTAGCCTATGTGAATTTAGGTTCTAGTACAGAGTCGGTTTGAAGTATTGAACTTTTCTTTCTTTCTTGAAGTTCTTAGTACCAGCCTGGTCTGGCCAGACAAATTGTCTCGGTACCGGTTATTAATTATTATGATTACTATCAGTTGATAATGATCATTACAAGCGACAAACTGTGGGTCATTCAAATAAGTTGACAATGATATGCTGAAAGTTGGTGTCTACTCTTCTGTAACTTGTCTGCCAAGTAAATACTTACGTTTACTCCTATCAACTTATTCTTTGACTTACTCTACAGCCTAACTTACATATCAGAATTCAGTCAGTCAGTTGTGGGAATGGCATGGTATATTGTTACAAAAATAGTATAACTTTTCTTTATTTGTGTAGATACTATACCTACAGTACATAATCGATTATTTACCTGTCAGTTTGTAGTCAGTCGGTTTACACACAAACACACACAGAGCGTCGTGAGAGATACCTACGCACTAACCGCTTTTCCTTTCATCCGACATTAAAACGGAATCATTTTGTTTACGACAACTCAACCTTCCCTTCAGCCTTTTCAGGAGAGTTTAATTAATATTAAATCTTCTCAGATCAGATAGCGAGAGAGTAACGGCTCGCGAGTCGTAAATATACCCTTCTGTGCATAATCTCTTTGGTAAATAAATTAAATTAACGAAATAATAATTAAGAATATGTATTACCTGATGGACACATTCCCATAATAAATTACTAGATTTTAGGTTGTTAACCGTTGCTTTAGGATTTTCCTAATGTTGTTATTATCCTCAATCAAACATGTTTATACATTCATATTTTACTATAAACATGTGGTGATAATTTTCCTCGTATAATTATCACATTCAATAAAATATATCCAAATTTATCCGTCTGCGTCTAGGCTCTATGCCTGTGAGAGATTGATGAAACATAAATTTACATTGTGTTTAAATAAAGAATATTATGGCCCAGAAAAGCCGTCGGCAACATTTTTAAATAAACTTACTAATTAATTAAGTGTTCAAACATCTGCGGCTCGATCAAAACCAACTTAACTTTCTTCCAACAAAGCGTAAAGTGTTTAATGACTTTAACAATTTGTTATTAATTTATTTATCCCATCAATAACATCAAAGCTTCGCAAAGTAAACAGGCGGCCAACAAATAACACGGCGGCCAACAAATAACACTTTATTATAAAATATCACAACAGAGCCCTTGTTTTTCAGACTTCAGAGAAATTTTCCTCCACGGCGAGCTGAATCAGGGGAGGGGCGGTAATAAATTGTGTTAGTAATATAATAATACGCACTCGAGTATACAATCATTGAGTATTCCGGTCACTGCGGAGCCGCTGTTTAAACTGGGCTTGTATTGGGGATTAGATCAGATTAAACTGGCCACAACACCGCGGGCAATCGGTTAATCCGACCCGCTACGTGACGACGTTGAATATATTTAATTATTTTGGAAAAAAAAGGTTGCCATATTTTTGAATATATATAAATATTACTGTAAAACATACACTCATATCCTGATTTTCTTCTTATATAATACTAGCGGTCGCCCGCGAATTTGTCCGCCCTTAGACCTCTTTAATCCAGCCCTTACAGTAGTATCGCTATAAAAATGGAGTAACTTCTCCCGTTTTCCCTATATTTCCCTTCACTGCTCTGCTCCCATTGATTGTAGCGTGGTAAAAGTATACTATAACCTGCCCAGGAGTATGAACAATAATTGTACCAAGTTTCGTTAAAATCCGTCGAGTACTTTTTGTTCTATAATGAATATACAGACAGACAGGCAAAAATTTTATTGATTGCATTTTTAGCATGAGTATCGATCACTAATCATCCCCTGATAGTTATTTTGGAAATATATTTAATGTACAGAATTGACCTCTCTACAGATTTATTATAAGTAGGTACCTATAGATGATCAAAAAAGGTTTTTTTTTATGATAAACCATTTTTCAAATAACGAATACTATTCACACTTAAACATATAGTTTGCTTTGAGAGAAAACTGCGATATCGTAGAAACCAGAACGTTATTTACACTATAGTTAATTAATATTGAAGTCGCTGCTAAGTCAACGTTTGCACAACTCCTAGTAACTGACGACGCGAAAGGGTGTAAGCAATTTTGAAGGAGTGTTTGATTTCAGCTGAATATTGACACAGCGGTTCTTATGTCTGTTCACTGTATGACTAGATCCTGCAATATTTTGAGTTAAAATAAAGACCACGTAATGTAGGTTATTTTTTGGAAATCACAATGAATTCGTTGAAACACAAAAAAATTGTTAAGATGTGACTTAATAAAACTGCTAGTTTACTTAATAAAATGTTCAAAAATCACTTTTTACAGGACTGTTTTGTTTGGATATCTATTGGCAAATCAATGAATTTTGAAACACAACCATAAAGTTAGTTTTGTATAAAGTATTCAATAACATCGCAGCTTTTTTTTAAATTTTAACTATAACATTTTGGAATTTCGGAAATTCCATAATACTACAGTTTGGAGATGTCAGGTAGCAAAAGCTACGAGTGCAAAGTTTCATCTTCATTAAACATCCCCTCGGCCGCGCCGCCTCTCAGAATATAAAGCAGCGCCCTCTCACAGTGCTCGTTAGGGTCAACGCTGCGCACCCTTACCTTATCCTTAACAATAATATTTGGGACCAACTACAGGCGGCAGAATGTTGACTCTAGGGATTATAAGCCTTTCTTGCTAGACTTGCTGAGATTGCAAAAATCTCAACAATCTAAAACCGTAGTGAAAACAAAAGTAAACAGAACGTAAAACAATTTTAGTTTTTTACGCGACCATTATGGGCTTCATAAGAAGGTTCAGAGTTGAACGAGCTATGCTCTTTGACAGACAACACAGACTTTCTTAACAAAGTCAGACAGTCACAGTAATCGTCTAGATGAAGCCAAGGTGTAACTTTTAACGGATACGTCCAAGAAGGTCATCAGCCCTATATGATAGAATGAGAGATAAGAAGATACGCAGAAGAACCGATATAGCTCAATGAGTCATAAAGCAGAAGCGCCGACGGCCGTTCGAGTCCCAAGGTGCTAAAGAAAGGCCACACTGGAAAGCGCAAGGAGTCACTGGATGTATAGTTTCCAATATGTCTATACCAAACAATGCAAGTTCTTCGGCTGATGGAATGTGATGATTACTTTTATCAAATTATCACAAACACTTAAAGCTAAATTTGATAACACTTGAAAAAATTGGCAAAAAAGCTATCCGCATGAAAGTTTTGTAGCACCGGAAATCATATTACCATTGCAGTGAAGTTTCGAAAGTAGAGTAAAAATTCAACGCAAACTACATTTTTTAATAAAGGTGCGAAAGAAAATATTCGTTAATTAAAAAATTTCATTTCAAATTTGAATTTCCCGACTATAAATAGAAAAGCGGCATCCGGCAAACAACTGAGGGAAAACTCCGTCCGAGGGAGTTCTGTAGACTTGTATGGAGGAACGCTTCGAATTATTGGGGCTTGAAATGTGCGCCGGTAGTATTTGGACGTGAAAGTAAACAGTGGCGGAAAGTTCTCGAGCAGTTCACGATTAATTACAGTTTGCTCTTGATACGCAATGGATAAAGTTGTAGTGTTGTTAGGTAGCGCTTCGCCCGGCTGACTCGCTCACCGGACGGTTGCTCTTGTTGTCAACTATTCCTTGTATTGCCAACACAGCGGATGTTACGAGTACAGGATACGGTAACTAATAGCAATATCACTAAACAAAAAACAAGGGATTTCCGATAGACGTGAAAACACAAAATTACGAAACAATGTTGCTTTCTTGAATTATGAAATCACTAAACATTTAAAATATAACTAAATGAGCATCGCGTAACACGCCATATTTATAGCTATATGTGTAGCTTGGACATTACAATGTACAACGTGAACCCACGAAGACATAACATTTTCCCCTGACCCCCGGTATATCAAAATTTTGGTCAAATCAAAAGATTCAGGCTGCATGTGCATGGTTCAGTTTATTTTTATTGACCTGAAGCAATTACCTAATCATTATTGTTTGATTCAGTTATCGTATAGATCAACTGGATGGAAGTGTAATGAGCATTGCAAATAATACAGTAAGCACCGCGAAGGACACGCCAGGAGCCTCCACACAGTGGCACGCATAGATACAACCAAAATCTCTACCCCTAACTCTTGAACCACAATATAAAATTGGTTCCAAAGTGATTGTTGTAACATACTATATATTTTTTGGATTCAAATGACCAGTCACTTCACCGCCAACTATAAGTAAGTACTGTCGGAACTATAGCTTAGCAAGTTCGGTGATGACACTCCCATGATATGCGGGCGACGGCGGGAATGACTGCACGGTTGTGAAATGTGGGTTTTTCATTCATCGCTACACGCCCCCGGCCCGCGCGGACCATTGGGAGTGTTACGAACGAACTTGCCAAGCTAGAAGATACAGAGAGTACTCGTGACAGAAATAAGCAAGACAGAGCATCTCCGCTTGTTAAGGTTACGTTCATGTATAAGCTCTGTCATAAAAGTTGAACGTAATAAGATGGCCGTATGTTAGCAATGAATATTTATAAAGCGACTCATCTCAGTCGCCATCTTCCCCGCGCACGAGAAACTGAATGGCACATCAAACTTAACGACTAGTGTTATGAGTACATTATAAATGCGTGCGTCGTTTGGTAAGTCGGTTAAAATCAATGTGACTGCATGCCTGAAGTGCCTGCTGTGAAAAGCTATTTAAAAAATATAATATATTTCAAGTAGGTTTATTTTACAAACACTTTTTTCTAATACCATTTCGTATCTACTCAATATAAAATCTTGAACCATATCACATAACTATTCACTCCTACAGGTAATGAGCATTACCTACCACACAGGTAAACCGTAATACAATGGTTTTTTTTTTTATTTTTAAATAGTTTCATGTCATTGCCTACAAAAATTCAGGTTTCCTTATAAGAGACAAATCTAGGAGGCCACGCCGATATAAAATCGAGGAGATCATGCCTTATATACGTTAATTACCAAGATTTATTACTTCTTTTATTTCTTTCATCGTGGTCGTAGAAAAATAATTGTATGCCACTGCACGTAATTAGCGCCTGTAGCACTCGTGCTGCCTATTGTGCATTCTCTCTGCATGAAAAACATTCGTGCTACGATGACCCCCATTACATGACAGTGGCATAAATAATTATTGAAAATTTGGGTTTGTCACTTCGTGGTGACTAGTGACCTTCGATTCGGAGGAGTCCCGAACCGTAGGTACCAATGAACGGTCAGAAAATGATTGTATTGTGTACGTTTATCTAAAGCGGCGGAGTCACACGCGACTACTAGTCCCACACGAGAGCTCACGTATCACTCTCGGCGAGTATAATTTCCTAATGCTCGGCTCTGGTTTAATCTCCGGGAAGGGTCGCCTTGCAGCACATCTACCGAGATATTGCGAGATTAAATTCTAAGCTGTTCTTTTTTTTACGATTCTAGGGTTGAGCGTCCACCGTCTTATATTATAGCACCTGAGGATAGTAATACACAAATGCATAATATAAAGAAGAAATATTTGTATTTTTGTGTTTAACGAATAAACTGATTAACTATTTGAAAAAGATTCACCAATGGAAAGCTTCGTTATCAGGTAGTAACATAGATTATATTTTATCCCCGTGATAACCCGGGTGAAACTACGGTGTTCAGCTAATACACGTAAACTGCGTGATATTACAGAATTTGTTAGTTCAAGTCTAGTATTACCAAGAAATAAACGATTATTATAGTTATTATTACAGTGCTGCAGGCTGCAGCATTATTCAGTTTATCATTCATCTCACTGAGCCATGGGGATGTAAATCAACCAGTTTCTCAACTTCTCGCTGATATTTTTTTTACAAACAATTTCTTGGTAGAAAATTCCGCTTAATGTTTCACAGCCTGCCTAAGGACTCGAATTTCGAAATACCGATCATCGTTGATTAAATAAAATAGCAAGAGCAAGAGTCCAGTAATTCACCAAGTCACCATATTATGTCAACAACAAAAGGACCTAGGAAACGACCCTACGTATTGTTTGTCAAAAACTAATGTATGGACTCGTGTGGGGTTTATTAACTCGACCATGTCGTATTGTGTACGAAGCAGGTGCACACGACAGTACTGGCGCGCGCCCCGGCTAGTTAGAAACGACAAAGAGAAACCACTGCAAAAGTCAGCGGTTGCAATGTCAATTAAATAGAGTGCATCTTCGACAGAATGGTTCCTAGAACTATCTTACTTAGTACACTATGTAAGTACTTGAGCTTTTAATGTATGTTTTTGGAAAGCAGAGTATTTTACATTAAATTTAATGTTACTAGAGAGTGTGATAGAACTCATTCGGGAAAGTATTTGAAAGGCCTTCCAAGAGAGGGGATATGGAGCTTGGACTCACCACGCTGCTCTAATGTGGTTTGGCGGAATTATGGTGATAAATTCATTAACAACCAGTGTCAGATGTACTACACTGATGAGATGTGCGCCATCCCCCCAACCAATTACCTTATATTGGACTTGTATCGCACTTAAATTCTCCAACAAAATTGTCAGACATTATTTGAGGGGGACGAGGTATACTTTACACATCGAAAATATTTAACACCAATCAATATTATCCGTGTCCTACACTACACTACACACAATATAATAATTGAAATCATCATACACACTCGTGTAATTTTAACTATAGGCTGGGGAAAAAGTTATTTGTTCGGTAGATGGATGTAATAGATGTAAATTTGGTGTAAATCGGACAATCCAAACCACGTTAAATAGAGTCAAGTAAAAAAATATGGATTAAGACTACTTTTTCAGCCTAACCTCAACCTAATATAAATTGCATGTCTTTATTATTAAATTCGATTCAGTCAGCAATGATGCCTAGGACACATGCATAAACAAGCTCTCTCCACCGGGGTCTATTATAGATCTTCTGTTTTTAGAAGACTGTTTATGTGGTTGTTATAGTTAGATGTATAGACAAGTGTTTGACGGGCAAGTTTGTGTGGGAAACTGAAGGAGCAAGGCAGATATTTTAACATAAGCTATGGTCTGTCTGTAAGTGGTTGCTAATCAACGTTTTGTTGGTAAACGGGTGTATATGCCACACATCTCCACTCAGTCTAAATAGTACAACAAACCTTTGTACTTCCTGAGGTAAAACAATTATACAAAGAACCCTCATAATCTATATTTTATCTTGTTTATTGCATTCTTATAGGTAAGTAAGTATCTAAGAATCTAGATTGTCTTCATACGAACCACCCGTTTTAACATTTGAAAGCGATCTAGACAGGTGTCGTAAAATTAAAACCAAGTACCGGCGATTAGCTAAATGTTAAGAAACTAACTAAATTAACTTTAATATTTCCCTAAGAGTTCAATTCTCACAAATTATATTTGTAGTAAAATTTTATTACAGAAAAAGTGATTCAATTAAACTATGTAGAAACTTTTTGGTGTGGTTTGAATTTACTTAGAACATAATTTGGCTAAATCCCACATTTTTTAAACATTGCTGCAGCAGCTGTTCGTTTATTTCGCTATAACTCGAAAATGGCTTGACAGTTTTGAATGACTTTTTATGCAACGTTTTGAAAAATGAAGCTAAGAAATGAATACGAGCAAACTCGCGGCCTTCAACTAATAAACACGCAAGTTGAACCTCGAAGGAATTCGATGTTTACCTCGGCCGCCGTTTGTATGCAAGAGCGAGAGAAACTAAGAGTGATTGCGACGATTTATCTTAAGAACGTGTTCCATATTACCGCTCCACTCAATTATGCGCCGAGTTATATGTCTGTGCCATCACTCACCATGTTGGTTACGATTTCTTTTTGTTTCTATTGTTTGCGGCAAAGCAAAAAAAAAATATACAATTATCATCATATCGCAGTTAGAATAGTCACTAGTTACTAGTTTGTTTACATAAAGTGAGTGTGAATGCTCGCCTCGAACCGAAGTTTATCTTTTTACACAAACGAGTCCATCGCAAAGTTTAACACGCTCTCATTTTAATATAATTAATTTAATAGAAAGCTTCGTGTACATTTCAATAGTTAATTAGATTGAGTGCAGCTTTGCATGGAGCTCGTTCTGTATACAGTGTTTTGTAATAATTACAGACAGCTCACATTTTGTTTACAAATATACCTACTAGACCGGGATCCGTAGAATTTTTTTTACAACTGATTACTATCAAGTTAATTTTTCATGAGTAGCTTCATCTCGATTAGACGATCAACTTTTTGTTTCTGGTAACTAACTTAGTTACCAGGAAATGAAAAATTCTGAGCGTCGGAACGAGATAATGTACCGTGCAATTTGTAGGACGTTGTGGCTGTTAAATTTATAACTGTAAATTAAGCAACATTAAAAAAATACAGTTGGTTAGTATCAACTTTTAATAACCTCGATATTGATAAAAGTTGGGAGGAGGGTAGTTTACCAAAAGTTGTTACTAACCAGATGTTTTTTAACAACAATATTCACCCAAGCATTTATGTCGTGTATATATTTATTATAGTCACGAACAAAAGAATACTGTACTTACAGTTATAAAAATAGATTGATGAATAAAATTCACAACAAAACTTCTTCTTCCATTAAAATTTAAAAATACCGATATCTTCGGATGTCCTTATTATATATTCAGCGTATGTAACTTAGATAGTGACGTGTGTATTGTTTAAGTATATTTATTTATTTATTACTAAGCACCATCTCGATCAGTCAACTTACAAAGACAACACACCGCATCGTAGCTAATACGTTAATTAAGAAGCTACAATGCTACAAATATACACATCAAACCAATTACATGTTGCTTTTTATTATACACAAAAGAGCCATTTGCGATGATGCAATGATGATGATGAATGATGATAACCCCTTCAGGTAACTTAGTATTGATGTACCATTTGTAGATAGCATCTAAAAAAAATTAGTTTTTCACAAATCCCTCGTTAACCATGGATTTTTCCGGGATAAATAGTAGCCTATGTGTTAATCCTAACTATGGGCCTCATAAAAAGGCTCAGAGTTACACAGCGGGCGATGGAACGATCTATGTTAGGAGTATCTCTGCGTGATCGAATCAGAAATGAGGAGATCCACAGAAAAACCAAAGTCACCGACATAGCTCAACGAGTTGCGAAGCTGAAGTGGCAATGGGCGGGGCACATAGTTCGAAGAGCCGATGGACGTTGCGGTCCCAAAGTGCTGGAATGGCGACCCCGCACTAGTAAGCGCAGTGTTGGCCGACCCCCACCAGGTGGACTGACGACATCAAGCGAGTCGCAGGGATTCGCCGGATGCAGGTGGCTCAGTATCGTGATGTTTGGAAGTCCCTATAAAAGGGCTATATCCTGCAGTGGACGTCCATCGGCTGATATGATGATGATGATGATGATGATGTGTTAATACAGACTATAATCTATCTCTACTTCAAATTCCAGTTGATTCAGTTCAGTAGCCGAGGCGTGAAAGAGTAACAAACATTCATATCATCAAAATCATCAAGATTTCGCAAATCTTGGGAATTCATGATTTTTTTTCGGGATAAAAAGTAGCCTATGTGTTAAAACAGAGTAAAATCTATTTTCATTCCAAATTTCAGCCAAATCGGTGCAGTAGTTGGCTTTAAAGAGTAACAAACATCCAAACATCCATACAAACTTTCACGTTTATAATATTAGTAGGAATAAATGACAAATTGAGTAGCGGTACTATCGCACTGGAACACTGCCGGGAAGCGCCCCGCAATCCTTTTATTTAAATCTTTAAGAGCAGGAGGCGGTAAGTAAGCGAATGTTCGGCAATTTATCACTCGTATTTTCTCTTTTCCGTATATACAGAAGGTCGATAAGCGGGTCCTTCGGACACGAGTCCCCAAAGTTTATCGACCCTCAGAGATCGATTTACGAGCTTTGAAAGCCTATATCAGTAACAAAGGTACTGTACTTAATGAACATCTTTTAATTAATGGTCAAGTAATCAAAGAGTTGACCAGTTTTCGTGTTGGAAGAGGTATTAAATTCAGTGTTCATGTCCATTTTTGCATAAAACACTCGTAAATATTTCGTGTACATGATGGTGCCGATGCCGAATGCAAAATCTTGCGTTATTTCTAAATTATACTCCCTCTGTAGTAGATTTATATTTTGTTTCTTTTGAAAAAAATGTATGTATTACAAAAGGGATAGTAGAGATATCTACATCAATAATTAGAGTTATATTATTTGTAGAGTTCATGAAACTCTATATTATGAAAAACCTAAAATGCATAGGATCTCAAATTTAATTGACACTTCTTCATAACGAACTCGTTGTTTTAAGAAAATTATCATAGAAAATATGAAAGTGCGCAATTGATTATCGGTGGAAAAAGTTTGAGAACCTATGTTTTAGGGTGAAGATATATCTAATATAGTTATATGATTGATCAAGATTAGTAGAGATTGTCAGATAAGGAAAGAAGGGAGATAATTCACTAATCTAATACTAACTAAAAGAAAAGGCCTTAAATGTGGAATAAAAGCTCTGTTCAAGCGTCATTAGCTTAACTTGAAACTTTCTAGGTTCAAAGTTCTCCTTGTTAGTTTAGTGTTGTACTCGTAAGCTCAGGTCGGCTAGTTGGAACGACTAGTGTATGGAATCAAAGTTACTAGCTAAACTACGAGGAAGAATAGTTAAATAATGCAAAATGTTAACATTACTTACAGCTTTCAGTATAAGAATCACAGTAAAAGCTCAGTAGTTTCGGCTAAGCACGATAATATACTCGTTAATCGTATGAGTATATTTAAGAGCATAATAACCGGCTAAGTGCGTCTCGGGCCACGCGCTAATTAGGGTTCCGTAGATTGAATTAGCATTTTAAACGCTTATTATGCATAAAAATACCGTCCATTATTCCACACTACGGGATAGACAAGAAAAAATCATACACACTTTTCATGTACGGAAGAAATGCCATTAAAATTACCACTTTTTAGATATAAATAATACAGTAAATACATATATATAACTAGCGGACGCCCGCGACTTCGTCCGCGCAAATTTCGATGTCAACTTTACTACTACCCCTACCCTACCCTACCCATACCCTACCCTACCCCTACCCTACCACTACCCCAACCCTACCACTACCCCAACCCTACCCTACCCTACCCCCACCCTACCCCTACCCTACCCCAAACCTACCCCTACCCTACCCCTACCTTACTTACACCCTACCCCTATCCTACCCACACCCTCCCCGTACCCTATCCCTTTCCTACCCCTATCCCACCCGTACCCCTATCTCACGCCTATCCTACCCCTACCCTACCACTTCCCTATCCTACCCGTTTCTCTACCCTACCACTACCCTACCTCTACCCTAACCCCGGCCCTAAACCTACCCTACCCCTACACTACCCCTACGCTTCCCTACCCGTACCCTACCCTGTAACTTTTCTATCTTACTCCTCCCCTTAGCAAAATCGGTCCAGTCCTTCGAAAGTTGTGGTATGACCAAGAGAAATAGAGACTTCTATTTCAAATAATATAAAGAGGTAAAGTTCGTGTGGTTGTAGGAGGTAATCTCTGGATCTACTGGACCGATTTGAAAAATTGTTTAATTGTTTGAAAAGCTACGTCATTTGCGAGTGTCATAGGCTATGTTTGATCCCCATATTCACACGGGAACGGTCTTTTAGAAATTTTGTATTATCTCCGAAACTATTTAAGTTATTAACATACTGTAAAGGGCAAATCTTATCTCCATAATATCCTTGTGATAATTAAATAATTTATTTTAATAAGGATTAAAGTTTAGTTGTATAAATAATGACGTAAACCTAAGTATATAAAATTAATAATTTTTAAAACACAAAAGTTACTATATCTGCCAATATATAGAAGATAGATATATGGTGTCGCGGACTTTTTTGTAGAACTTTTAATGATACATAAAGTGTCCATACATTAATTTCAATTTTACACAATAGTTAAGGCAGCGCATGCGAATAAGTCTGTTTTAGAGGATTTTCAGTCCGACCTGTATGACAAAAACTGTGTTAACTCGGCTAATATATATGATACCAATATAAAATATAGCCTATAGCACTCCCCGATAATGCAGCATTCTACTGGTGAAAGAATTTTTAAAATCGGACCAGAAGTTCCGAAGATTACCCCATTTAAAAAATGTGACAAACTTACAAACTTACAAACTTTACCTCTTTATAATATTAGTATAGATAATACAGTATATATAAAACTACAAGATCGATTTGAAATTTTATCACCAATAGAAAACTATATATAACTATATTATTATCAGGTAGTAATGTTGGATATATTTTATTTCCGTATCAGGCAGATTGAAACCGAACGTAAATACAAATACGTATATTATTATTGCTTTACATAAATATGCCTTCCGATTTAGAAGATGCATAGGTCATTGTGCCATTTATAATTACCTAAATCCGAAGAACAATATCGTCGCTCGGATATATAGAATACAGCAGCGCCATTAACCTTACACGCGCCTTAAAGTTCATGTTTCGAGCTGCCGTGCGCGTGTGACCTTCGCCTTATATAAAAATGCCACATTTTCCGCTTCACTGAATCAACAGTTACTATTGTTACAAGGGTTTCCATAATTTGTATTTTTTTGTCAGGTTAAATGTTGATCTACAATCGCAGGCTGCCTATTTTTTTATCATAAGAGGGTGCAGACACTGACAATATTGTCAACTGTAATCACAACTAGCGGATACTCGCGTCTCCGATTTTTACATTTCCCAATTCAATTTTTTACAAATCCCGCAGAAAGTTTTGATTAAGGAATAAAATATAGCTTATCTGCTCTAAGGTGCTATTTATCTCTATCCAAATTTTCATCCAAATCAGTTCTATAGTTTACCCGTGAAAAGGTAACAAACAGACAGATTTATTCTCGCATATGGATAATGGAAGGTTACCTAAAGTGTTACCGTCTACTCACCGGATAAAGCAACTGGTAACCTTTAAAACCAACCCCTATCATAGAATATCAGTATGTTGGCTGTTTTGCGCTCTGCAACCATAAACTAGTGATTTGGCAACTTTACTCTATGACCAAAACATAGCAATGCTGCTAAACGGCAGACATAACAGTATGCTTGCAAAGGTAGCTCAGGTTGCTAGCTCTCCCGGCGTTACTTATACTGCGCTTGTAGATTACTGTTAAAGAAAACAAAACAAACGCGACTGCGGTGACACTGATTGATTGAACAATTAAGCAATACGACCAATCGGTACTCGCTCGCGGTTGGAATTACTATTTACACTACATTACACACTGCGGTCGACACACATATTTAAACTGTTTGCGTTATCCACCATGGTTGACGAACAGCCACGCAGATCGTATCTGATATTAGTCGATGGATCATTGGTCTCAGGTATCCCAGAGCAATGCGTTTATGTTTTTGAAGAATTGGACGTGATCATAGTTGTATATAAAACAAGTTAATTTCGCTATTTAATCTTTATTAGCTAGTTAAAGGCTCTAAGCTCTATGAAAGTATAATTCGCACGGTCGTAAGCATATTTAAAATTTTCAAATTTAGAATTTAGGCGCCCGCTCGTTGGAATTACTTTTAAGTTAATTAATATGATAATGACTAAGATCTGCTTGTTCTTCATAGTCTGAGATTACATGAAATAGTATATGAAATAGTGTATAGACTGGTGTTAAAACACACGTTATTCTATTATAAAATGCACTCAAAGTTTAATACCCTTTATTATGTAATCGTTTCATTTAGTGAAAAATCGTACAAATCTGCCCCCGCATTGGCACAAACCAATAGCAAATTCTATCATATCACGTGTATGCGGTTCAACGGTTCGTAATTCGTCTCACGGGCAGTAGTTCCGTCACACAGAGTATTTTTCGAGGTGGAAATTTCGTAATACCCGCGCGACAACTGAAATTCATCAATGATGAAGTCGCCGTCGGAATGGATTTGATATTGACACGTTGACTGACTGTGACTGTGTCCGTATGGAGTCAGTGTTGCGAGTCCCAGCGTGCGCGGGTACTTTCAGTACAGAATATTTTTGCAATTGACGTATCAAAAATATGATAAAAAATTAAAGCAATAAATGTATTGAGTTTATTATGTAATTCTCATAACACCTTACATATTTATTCTACTGAGAGCAATTTGGATTCAAAAATATGAATTCAAGGGTATCCAGACCCATGCGTATAGGTAGCAATGGGCCCCAACACAAAAACACTGTAATAAACTAGAGACATCAAAAAATTGAAAGAAGCAGTAACAAACGTGTCAAACATAACGTCTAACTTTATAGTTCTGTTTATATGCAACAATATATTCTCAGAAATTGACGTCATAATGAATAGGAATTATTTATGAGTATTCCAAGGTAGCCCCACACTTAGCATATTTCATCATTTGTAATAAGTTTTTCAGTCGTCGTGCGAGCATTTAGCGGCTCAGTACTGAACGGTTATAAATCTAACGCCAGACGCTTAGAGCCGCCGCACACTGGACACTTATTTTCAGTCGACGTGGTTTTTCTATTCTTCTTTTTCTCGCATACGCGGTTTCGCTTGCGGAAAACGCTCATTTGTGAATTTGTTTTATGCTAAACGGCCATCTAAAAGCAATTTCCCTTTACATCGGTAATAGTTTAATTTTCACAAATGTAACATCATAATCCAAATTAATTTATTAATTAATTAATTTTAATTAATTAATATGAATACTAACTAACTGAACTAAAATAAATACTACCATCGTTTCAAGAAGCAGGTTCTGTTGAGACGAGCTAGCAATAAAATCACCATTCTTTACTATTTTTATTACCATTAAATACATAAAAATAATTCATTCTGTGAAGATGAAAGCCGATCCGATTGCCTCCAAGCATTTAAGGTACTCTATGAGCTTTTCTGTTCCCTGATAACCTTCTCTATAAGCTTACCTGTACCTTTGCTAAATTGTATGATAATCATTTGAATAGTCAAGCAGAAAGCGTTATAAATAAAGTCACATTCGCTCGTTGGGATATATGCTTTGTATTGTATTGTATAAATATACAATTACATTTTATGCGACCTGAACATTTCCTTTAATTAAGTTCTTGTGACACTGTAACAGATAAACAGTCAGACAAAGTGTCTAGTAGCTATTGTGTTTACTCAGACGCCTATAAATAGCCGACCTGATTTAGTTTTTTCAAACATGGCTCGGGCGTCGCGGGCGGAAAGTCATAATTATTGCTACATTGTAATAGAAATGTGTTGCAACCCTAGGTCAGAATAAGAAATGTTAGAATTTAGTTTAATTGATAAGTTTTTGGCACACCAAATACTTCAGAATACTTTAAACAACCACTGAGCACGATCATAAATATATGATCGTGACTTAGCTTGCGAGTTGCTAAGCTGAAGTGGCAATGGGCAGGGCACACAGCCGATAGACGTTGGGGTGTCCCAAGGTGCTGGAATGGCGACCCCGCACAGGAAAGCGTAGTGTTGGTCGACTCCCCTCTAGGTGTAGCGAGGACATAAAGCGGGTTGCAAGGATCCGCTGGATGCTGGCAGCTCGATGCCGTTTTGTTTGGAATTACGTCACAGTGGACGTTCTTTGCCTGCTAATGTTGATAAATTATGACGATGATGATAGTGATCACTAGAGAGAGTGCTTGTTAACCTGCAGTGGAACACCGTTATAGAAGAGACGGTTTGTCTTGTTTGTTTGTTTGTATGTATATAGTCAAAGTTAGTAAAAAAAGACCGTACAAAAGTGCTTATAAACAAATGAAACTAGTGATTAATGCATGATATTAGCCAATCATTAGTCTTACATTCTCTCACATGAAGTGAGCACGTGCGACTCCATTGATTGGAACAGAGCACCCGCGGGACTTGCTCCGTTAACAGCCGGTCTGTGACGTGTCATGTGACACTGTTGCCTTTCTTATATTAATCACTTACGCAGAGAATTAAGAAAATTCTCTGGTATGCAGGTTTTTTCACGATCTTTTCCTTCACCTTTTGAGAAACGTGATATTTAATTTTCTTAAAATGCACACAACTGAAAAGTTGGAGGAGCATGCCCCGGCGCGGATTCGAACCTACGCCCTCCAGTATCGGAGACAGAGGGCTGTCAAAGAGGCTGAACAAACGAATAATGGAAATCATGTAAATGCTGATTTATATATTTCTCTAAAATATATTGGCGTTGCCTGTAAATAAAGACGATAGTGGAAAGTAATCAAAATCATAATGCTATGGTAATGTATGGTCTATGGTTCAATATAAAGTCGTTGATTACCCTGCACTTACCCTTACTTATGTATTTATGTTAGGTCATCTAAAGTTTACTAATACGGTTTTTTTTATAAATTTTTAACAAATTTTGTACAACATTGTTAAAAATTAAAAAGAAGACATAAAAAATAAATGAGAGAAAAACCATAGTACTCGTAGAATAAATAGATATCTATGCAAATTCTCTAGATTAGTTTTGTTTCATTTCGTGTATTACAATCACATAAATTATCTCAAAACTAAGTTAATTTGCCGTGAATTCGGCCTCAGTTTACAATATTCAACACATGCGGGTCGTCTCAGCGAAATCGACTGACACGTGCTGACCCCGGCCGCCTCAGGGAACCTCAACCAAACCTCATTCTAATAATTAAGTGGTTTTAGGTTGTTTAGGCTTCTCGGATCAATGCGCGTTTGGAACCCTCGCAACTTTAATTTTAAGTTTTCGACTTTACTTATCACCATAAAATGATGACATAACTTGACGATTCAAGAGTGCTTGGAAACTAAGCTTAAAAAATACGATTTGATCGTCAAAGAAAACTACAATAAAACCTAAAATTCAATGTTTAGTAACCCCATCAGTAATACCATCACTGAGAAAAACCGTCATACTTAAAACAAGTAGTGTATTAGTACTGTTACTCATGTAGCTGACACCATGTTGTATAGAAGCTACACCATGTTACAAGCTCCGTAACATGGTGTAGCTTCTAATGGCACAGTAAGCTGCACTATAACTAAGCAAACCGCATCTAATATTTTACGTATCCTGCACCCGTAGTAAGTAGTAATGTGCAAGTTCCGTACGTCATTGAGGAAGATACACAATAAGAATATTAGTAATGTAGCAAATAAATAATAACCGTATTTAGCCAAATTTTGAATGTTTAAAATTTTTAATGTTGAACTATATAAACATTACCAGGCAGCACTTGCCATGCATGGCTTACACTAGGAGAGGGCTCAGAGGAATGTATCTAATAGAACACGGCACTCCTGCGAGGCTCGTGCGGAACATTCGCGGCACGAAATCACGCACAAATATTGCGCCGCGGGGAGGCTGTATCCGCCTCCGCGTACTCTCGCTGAAAAATAATAAAACAGTTCTCGCAGCTCATAAACATGCGAAGCCTTATTTTGAGCAACTCTACATGTATTACATGATCACGTCGCTGATACGTATATGATGTACACAAATACGTCTGATATATGTATGTGGTATGTGATAGAATGTTAGGGAAATACGAGGTGTACCTTTCAGTGTGCAAACTTATTCTATTCAGTTACAAATTATAAATTTGTTAACTGCTTTATTGCGGTAGTTTAAAAGGTATTTCTTTTCGTAGATACATATACTCGTACATACCACAAAGTATGACAATAAATTACTAGCCTCCAATACAAACCTAGGCTCCAATATTTCATATTCATGTAAATAACCTCTAAATAAAAAATGTTATTTTTTCAACTATACTTGTACTTATCGAGTATTTCAGATACTCGTACAAAGATCCGCACTTAAACCAGGACCAAATTATTTAATAAATATAATTTACAGATGTGTTCAGTTACTGCTGTAGTATAATGCTCCAAATGAGGTGTGGTCGAGTATTTCAAGTCGTACAAAATATTACGACGATTAAATTCAACGACGCCCTGATGTCGAATGTCAGTGTAGTCTAGACGAAGGCCTTTACACCTCGAACGGGGCACTTTATCAAACCGTTATTGGTTTCCACACGACAGGAACTAGACTAACGTTCTGTAAGAGTTAACTTTAATCCATTTTAAAGTTATTAGTTCTTAAATCGATCGCGCAAAGAATTAATGAGCTAAAAACTAAACTATTGACGGAAGGACAGGAGAGGAGTACTGTGATGTTTCGTCAATAGATTTTCTTATTTCGACTTCGAAATTACTGTGAACAAAATGTTGCAAGAAATTTTTAGTAAGTTTGAACTGTTAATACTCTCTTGCCTCCATTGCTTTATTCCATTTTTTGAAAACCAACAACTTACTTCGTATGTGCACTTTTTAGTCACAGTCATATAAAATTTAACGAGTTACAAAAAACGTAAATCAACCAAATAAGTCTTTAAACCGATAGACGTTCTATTGCTTCTGGAAACATGTGCTTTTGTACGCAAAAGCACATGTTTCCAGAAGCAATAGAACTTAACCTATAGCTATACCTACCAAAAACGAACGGCGTGCGCTGTGCTCTTTACGACGGAGAGTTAGTTTATAGTTTAGTTCTGTTTGAGCTCGACTTTATCGCAGTACAAAGAACGCAATAATATTTGTGTAACGTATCAAAGAGTACTTGCATACGGCGAGTGCGCTGATTCTCTGTTGACATGATAATGTGTAGATAATATACATTGTTTGCCAGACGATAGGCCTGCCGCCGCCGGCCGTGACAGCCGGCGTTTTGTCTACCTTTCATCACATTTGGACATCATCATTTCTCACTAAATCCATCACAATTCATCATTATCAGTCTATTTTGATAGCCAACTACAGGGCAGGGCATCCCACCTTACAGGAGAGGGGCTATAGAGGTTAAACCCATCACGCTGCTCTAACGCGAGTTCGCGGGCTTAGGATGATAATATTAGATTCATTAATACATACCACTATCCGATATTAATAATAATGGCCGCGACCGACGGCTTACCTACCTACCTATCTTACCTTACGACGGCGATCAACTACCTAACCCCGAACTGAGAATTTAACTGAATATATCTTAGAAGAAAGAAAAATTCAGTTTCTCATATAGCCCGATCCAGGGTTCAAACCTAAGATCTCGTGATCAGAAACCACATAGGCCATATTGGCAACCACTGGACCATCCTTAGTCCAGTGGTCAGGCAGTCTGGCAAGGAAAGTAAGCCTTAATTGACAACTTAATGTATATGTTAATATTTGGAACGAAAACTTCGGATACCTTTTTACCTAAACACCTTATTGATTTTTATATGTAGGTAGGTATATTCTTTGGAACAAGTTAATATGAGACGTCATTAGATTCGTCTCAGTTAGAGTTAGAGTATCACAGAGGATTATCATTTCCCAGAATAATTATTCTCCTGATAACAAGATTTACGCGGGAAACTCAAATGTGTTTTATCCAATTTCAAATTACCATAATCAAAAGCTTCGTGTGATTTACTCGTAAAATGACTAATTAGTACTGTATTTAAGATATTGAGTTTATATCTTTTGTTCCATGTTTTGAATTCACTTTAATCGGGCTTTTAATATTTCAATACTTTTCTTAAGAAAAGTATTGAAATGTTAGAAACCTTTAATATAAAATAATTTAAATTTGTCACAATTAAAATGTATACAGTAAATACAGAATCGATATAAAATATAGACAGAAATATAAAAAAGGAGTAAACTACAAAAAAAAAACGTATTTAAATTCATACATATCGTACAGTTCAATTAAAGTTCATAAAGCCACATAAAGTTTCCAATAATTTTACAACGTACAGTTATGACAACTCTTATCAATTACACAAGATATGAAGGCTACTGATCAGAAAAAAATATAGATGAAATATAATACACAGTATAACATATTGAAGAATTGTTCGTGCGTTCTTAATGTAATTTTATTACATGTACGTAATATATTACTGTGTTTGCTAATTCGTGTCGAAATGTGCTTCTGATCGTAGCCTTATCAAATGTTATCTTACTTCTTATGACTCTCAATGGCTTCTGAATCATTGAACATTTCAATATAAACTTACTCGTGCGAACTCTTCATTTTAGTACAACTTTTATACAAAGTCAAAATATTAAGTCAGCGTTAGTGACGCAATTTTAAACAAATTACTCATTACTTGTTAATATAAAAAAATAACTTACAATCGAAATCTCTCGGATCGGTTAAAACAGCAGTCAGTCCAAAATAAATTTCAAACAACCACAAAATTGTACTTTTAAACAACTAAGCAGTCCTTTACAATCACCAGTATTTAATAGCCATTATTTGATTAAAAAGTTAGAAGCGAGAAAATATCACTCCCATCTACGATTAAATTATATCGTCGAATAAAGTTTTGAAAGCACTCGTCGACAACACAAAACACGTCCGCACAGCTAGAGCGCGCCGCGCAAACTGATAGCGAGTTACTGAATTCTGAAAGTCTGAACGCCTCGAGTAGTTACCAGTCGTAGACCTCGTAGGTGTTTCGTAGCGCGGAGCTCCGCGGCTACGAGCCTCGTCTTGTTGCAGTGGGTTGAGTAATGAGTTGACAGAGTGTCGCACGGTCGCACCGCATCTGATTGACGACTTCAATCAATGCGTTCTGACAATACCAACACACACGCCATGAGTGGAGTGTTTTTAGGAGATCCTCATTCGTGCTTGATTTTTAGTTGTGGACAACGAACAGAGCAATAAAAAGCTGTAGTAGTACAATTTTATCAACTGCATACACGTGTACATGGACTTTTACCATTTCCTGTAATTTGATGTTTTAAACAAACGCCACTAGAGTTTCAAACGCCTCCGTTGAAGCTTAACTTCTCATGTGTTCAAAGCTAAGAGCTAAGAACACGGCACGCCTTCAGAACATCTTTGTGCTTCGCAAAAGATTAGCTCTATCTTCCCGCCTATACAGTCTCGCATCCACTTGAATTTTTATTTATTAATCATTTTACTTAATACTTACGAATTCAAGCCTTACTAAGTGCAATATAAACCGTTGGTTTTCCTGTGCACTGGTTGTTATTAACCGACTTCAAAAAGAAGGAAGTTCTGAAGTGGTTTTTAAAAAATAATCGAGAAAAAAATCATAAGCGAGATATTAGTTATTATGTGAGTGTACTATTATTGCGATATAGTTTGATACTGTAGGTATGACGCTACATAAGTTGTTCCAAAAACCTGTCATTTATGTTGGTTTTTTTCTATATGGCTTTGCAATACATTTAGCCAGTCGTCAAGTAATATTTTTTATCAAATAATTATTAATTAATTTAGGGCGAAAGTAGTTGAATATAGTCCATTGTCCGTAGTCGGCAATCAGTCCTACTCAAGTCATGTCATGCTTTAGTAAGACGTAGGCAACCTTACTTTTGATAGAGTCTACCATAAAAATCTAATTGATCACTTAGAACACTCGTGTTCAACCTCTACTTCACTTGTGCATCTTTACAGAACTATATTGATAAATGGATTCTACTTTATGCCGCAAATCTATGAAAATAAAAGGAGAACTACATGTGATTCCTATTTTACCATAAACTCTCACTTATGGTTTGTACTTGTATGTCTATACACAATAGTGGGGTTCCAAATACATAATCTACACGCATCGGACACTCAGAGATGCAGATACATTACGTTAGTGAAACATGAATAATTGTGTCATAAAGTTTGTCACATCTCTCCGTGTGTGAGTGTGTTATCGTAAACATGTTCCTGTCACTCGCGACACGATGGACGTGTTGGTGTACAATGTACATAAAGCACATCTGCAGCACTAACAGCTCTGCTGCAACCTGCTGCGGCACTTTTACAAGTTCTGCTTCATAACGTCTGATTTTTATTATGTTATTGCTCTACGCTCAAGAACAAGAATCTTTTGTTGAATTGTTTAATTTCCTTTCCATTCTATGGATATGGCTTTAACTTATAATTAAACCCTATGGACACATTTTGATATTTGTAAAGAAAACTACCTATTTTTTGGTATTGTATTTGCCTGCATTTTTTGTCCTTTAGAGACAATAATGACGTTTGAGTCATTTGACAATGACAAATGACAGAAACTTAAACAGTAAGACGGACGTTTTTTTTTCGAGGTTAATAATTTTGTTAATAAGTTGTAATAAGCTTTGAATGTGTTTCAGGTGAGTTGCTTGCTATATGCCTGGTTATCTAACCTTTTGTTATAAGTAACTACATAACCTTGTTACTTTGTGTGTTTTGAACAATAAAATTTTGGTTTCAGAAACAACACATTCTTGTTTATTTTCACTGAAAGTTATAAATTATATCTTACATATTTAATAAATTTTTGTGTTATTTAAAAAATAAAGTAGATTTTAATAAACATGAACTTTTAAGTTCATGTTTATGCTTTGTTTGTCATATCGTTTATTTGGATGGTGCCCAACATATAACTATAGTAATAGTAACTTTACTAAAGTATTTAAAAAAGGTTTAGAATTTCCGCATACACTCGCTCACTCTCTGGTAATAAGTCGCTCAGTGTGCACGGACCTTATCGTGGTAAAGGTTTACCTAAACAAACGAACGACTACATCTCAACCGGCCGCGCTCCGTGAAGCTGAAAAGATCACATTTAATCCACACTCAGTTACAGTTAGCATATGAAATGAGCTGCGAGAATTATGGACTTTAAATAAGTAATTAATTTTGTTTACGATAAATTATATGTTTTCTTGTTCCGCATTCGCAAATTATAAATTTAAGCCTCCTGCCGCGCTCAGTTAGCGCCGCCCGTCACTTGATCGTTGGAACCCTTTGAATATTCATAAAGGGCTCAATATTGTCTCTCTGTGAAATTACATATTCCGACACAATCCCTCTTTACAATAAATAATTCCCGGCGCGGCATTATTGAGATTGTCACGCTCCGCGACACAAGTCAGGGCTCGATCGCGTCAGGGGACGAGCGTGCCAGTACTCGATCACGTCAGGGGACTAGCGTGTCAGGGTTTCGGCTAATTTGCTACCGATTTTGGAGAATTAGAATGGGTGTGAACATTAAACGTGTTTAACTGTATACAATTTTCAAATTTTACACACACATCGTCGTTATCAAGCTATTTTAATGCTACTTTCCACTCTAACTAAATTTTGAATAAAACAAAGAGGCTGTGGTAATGACTACGACCATAGACCTCCTGGGCATATGTAATACTCATAAGCATGAAGCTTTTTTTAGAATTAGATTTCATATTAGACTCTATTTTGTTGATGTTGTATTAAACTCTGATAACTTTGCAAGTGTGTGTTACTGTTCACTGAACAATTCAATTTTTTGACACATTTACTCGTACTATATTGGTGGTACAAATCGAATATACCATTTTATCTCTGCTGCTTAGAAAGAAAATATTCACGTTATAATTTAAAAAAAACTACTTAGGCTAGAATGACAGGTTTCGTATAAGGAATACAGATTCTTTATCCGGTGTGCGTTGCATTACTTAGAAATTTCTAACGTGATTTGATATTGAGATATATGTATGTACCACCAAGATCTATGTACAATGCCACTATAAAAATCCGACGACCTCAGCATGACCGGAATTAATTGACGGCCAACGGGCAACGCTTGGTTACAATATTTTTAACATATTCTTGTTGTGACAAATTGGGTGATGTTATAATTTATTCGTCGCATGTTTATTTCAAAAAGTCAATTAAACGTTTTTTTGTAACATGTGGTGTAATTTGATAATTTTATTTAGTTAAAATAACAGCAATTAAGTTTAAAGCTAATATCCGATCTAACACAAATTCGAAAACGCAAAGTTGAGACGCCCACAACCTCCTTAATCTGGCCCTGTCGCAAAATACGTTCTTAGCGGACGTCCGTTAACTGTACACTATATCCCAGACAAATTTCTTAATACGTCATGTGATTTTTGATATTTTGTGATGAGTTAGTAAATAAATCATAAATTAGGTCTCGCTGAGCTGCAATTTCAGTTAATGTTAAGTGACGATTCGGTCTAAGATAATACCTTTTTATTTATTTATGCAAACTCATACTTCTCAATCGGCGTTACACTCTTAATAGTAATAGTAGCGTTGCACTTAATTTAACTAGAGTTCGAGAAGAAGAAGTCTTCAAGAAGTCTTTTCAAGTCATCTTAAATAGTCAATCGTCTTTCAAAGGTTGCATCTAAGCCCAAACACTTCAACGTTGCCGCCTTTCGGATCTACTCGTATTTAATTTTAACTTACTCTTATTTGTCTGCCCAAATTAATTATATTTTTTTATTCATCATTATTAAAAACTTATATTCGACTCACTGTTGAGCACGGGTCTCCTCTAGGAATTAAAGCGGTTAGGCTAATATTCCACCAAGCTGGCCCAATGCAAATTGGCAGACTTTGTATACACACACACGTACAGAATTAAGAAAGTTCTCAGGTATGGCAGGTTTCCTCACGATGTTTTTCCTTCACCGATTGAGACACATGCTAATTAATTTCTTAAAATGCACAAAATTGAAAAGTTGACCTACCTACGCCTTCGAAACCTACGTAAAAGCTACGCCCTCCGAATAGAAGGCAGAGATCATATCCACTGGGCTATCACTACTACTTACTATTATTATTATATTTTATTATGAATAGTTACAAATACACAACGCTACAGCTTGTGCTACCCCTTGAAGATTCAATCAAATTAAATTCAACATTCATTACGAAATACATTACATCACTGCAGTAGATCAAAATGGTCAAAAGATTTACAAATTCTTTGGTCATATTACGCGATGTCATAAGAAACGTCATCAAAGAGCGTTCCCCAGAGCGGCAATATTCTTCGCCATATTTCATAGAAATCACGCGGTACTTTATTAATATTTAAAATGCATCGCGCGAGTCCGTCTCAAAGAGATTGCTCGCAGCATCTGTTCTGCGACTGCTTTATTGCAAAATCTCGCTGACGGGGAATTATATTTCCGCTGGACAGTTTCAGACGTAATGCATAGCGACGTTATGAGGAACTCTAATAGAGACGCCCCATAAGTGCGTTTCGTTATGTTGCGTAGACAGTGCGTCGATTTTCATATATCGTATCCTACTATAATATTATAAACGAGAAAGTTTGTATGGATGTTTGGATGTATGTTTGGATGTATGTTTGGATGTATGTTTGGATGTTTGTTACTCTTTAACGCCGCTACTACTGAAGCGATTTGGCTGAAATTTGGAATGAAAATAGATTTTACTCTGGATTGACACATAGGCTACTTTTTATCCCAAAAAATCCATGGTTTCCCGAGATTTGCGAAAACCGATGATTTTGATGATGTGAATGTTTGTTACTCTTTCAATCCTCGACTACTGAACCGAATCAGCTGAAATTTGGTTTTGAGATATATTATAGACTGGATTAACACATAGGTTACTTTTTATCTCGGAAAAATCCATGGTTCCCAAAGTATTTGTGAAAAACTTAATTCCACGCGGACGAAGTCGCGGGCGTCTGCTAGTTTTTATGATATGTTTCACCGGACGACAGTGCTCGTTTGTTACGTGCAATATTGAGACTGACTGGGTGTGTGAGTCGTCCTCTTGTACTGCGACGTCGTGTGTCATCGCAACACGTCGGGTGTGGCATACAATACCTCGATTCGTTGCAATGAGGCATCGCCCTTGCAAAAAGTTCATCAATATAAATATTTATTATCGGGACCGATTACCTACTTCTTTTTAGACTGATTCTGAGCATTTCTTATAGGGACCCAACCCAAACTTTTTTAGCTCAACTCAGGAATCTAAGTTTATAAAAATTTCGGTTCTCTGTTTGTAACAGCATAGTTGTAGATATAATTGAGTGCGGTGAGGGCAGACGGGGAGTGTTGGAGTACAATCAGATGAGGCAATGCGTTGCAAATTCAACAATTAGATCGGGATTGTTTCTGTGCTGCTGTGTGGCTGGAATGTGACCTATTTGTACATTAAGCCACCGCAGAATGTATGGGCATACAGTCCTTAATAACTTATAGGGAATGTATGCCCAGTCCTTATTAACTTATAAGGAATGTATGCCCAGGCCTTAATAACTTATAGGGCCAGACTCGCCTGCGATCTTTAATCCTGAGCATTAACTATTTTCATTTTAAATTCCATTTAAATCGGTAAAGTAGTTGCAGCGTTAAAGAGTAACATATATCTATACAAACTTCCACATTTATAATATTAGTAGGATTGTTCTCACTAGCTGATATTTAAATTACAAGCACTGATGATGATTTATAATAACTAATAGTTATAAACACTATTCGTTTCGCATCAACGTTTCCAATGAGAACTGCTTAAATGTGAAAGCCTTCTATGTTCCCTGACACATAAGCACCTTCTTTAAGCACCTTCAACTTTGAAGGCGTTAGTGAAGTGAATAGGCATCGTATGGGCAAGCGCACTTCATCTACTTAGACCGTTCCTTCGAGCATAAATGTAATCAAGCTGAAATTACAACATGGAAAAAAATTGCACAACTTGATTATAACTCTTCGTGTGAACTGTGATGAACGAATGAACGTAGCTCCAAACAAAAATTTTCCTAATTTAACCGAGTCTATTGTTCAACACAGTGCGACAGACAATAATATTTTTGTATAATAAAAAGTATTTAAGCAAAGGTGAATTCAACGAATACACGAAGCGAGACGTATTTTTAGAATGGTACTAATATTGTTTTTCCTTTGAATACGTTATTTGAATACGTCTTTCGCTGGGAATTGTTATTTCAAAAGATATTAAAAGGTCGGAATAGTTTTGGCGCTCGCGCTACGCTCTGCGGTTGAATGTTTTGTATTTGCTCACATTAACTCTGTTAAATGACACTGAATCAGTGTTAGAGTTAACGCTTCGCTGCGGTCTTACCTTTACAGGTCGACAAATATTTTGAGTTTTAAATTAACGAATATATTTGCTCACTGAAGTTTCACGAAAGTAGTTTTAAGTTTGGCTTAATATTATGTGGTAATTCGGATGAATGAGAAACATCCTCATTGCTGTAGAGAATATACATTTGTGCCTTTTTAAGAGTAGCTGCTTTACTGGTTTACGCAAGTCTCTATTTATTTTTTAGTTCTCTCCGTGGCGCAGTGGTATGCGCGGTGGATTTACAAGACGGAGATCCCCGGCTGGGCCTATTGAGGCTTTCTGAATTGGTCCAAGTCTGGCTAGTGGGAGACTTCGGCCGGTTCGGTCTTTGTCGCTAGTTACCACCCTACCGACAGAGACGTACCGCCAAGCGATTTAGAGTTCCGGTACGATGCCGAGTACAAAACGAAAGGGGTGTGGGTTTTCGTCCTCCTTCTAACAAGTTAGCCCACTTCCATCTTAGATTGCATAATCACTTATTGCTTTATTAAAAAAACGCATCAAAATCCATTGCCTAGTTTTAAAGATTGATACATACATAGAGTTATAGCGACAGAGAACTTCTGCGGAGAAGAGGACAATCCGAGGCATGATCTCTTTGAATGCCCGGGATGTTGTCCCGGGATGGAATGCGCAAATTCTTGTTGCTCGCATGTTGGCCAGCGAAAACGAATGGCACAAATGCGCTAACACGCTCCGAACAATAATGGTTCGGAGGGAAATGAGAGAAAGACAAGAGAAAAAGGAACGCGAGAAATGATAATTCATCGGTCAGCATGAAGTAATGCTACACGGTTCCGTGCTGACCCAGGAGTTGTGGGGGTTATTTTTAGTCCGTGCGAGTCGGACATGCCCTGCCTGCCGGCAGAAGTCCGTAGGGATTTTTTTCCTCCCGCGAAGAAAAAAAAATAGCGACAGAGAAAGCGACTTTGTTTTATACTATGTAGTGAAGATATACTTATCTCCATCTCTATATTAGGTAATATACTGTCGAA